>NC_143516.1:40351117-40441117 GCF_031878675.1 Megascapheus bottae | reverse complement strand
AGTGGTGCTGTGGCCCCAAGTGGTAACGCTCTAGCCTTGAGAAAGCCAAAGACAATGCCTAGGACCTGAGTTCAAGCCTCAGGACTGGCAAAAAAAAAAAAAAAGAGAGAGATGCTTCAAAGCCAGGTGCCAATGGCTCGGGCCTGTAATCATAGCTACTTAGGCGGTTGAGATGTGAGGATGGTGCCCCTATCCAGGCATCCAGAAAGTCTATGAGACTTTTAGCTCCAACAAACTACAAAAAAAGCTGCAAGTGGAGCTGTGATTCAAGTGGTAGAGCACTAGCCATGAGCAAAAGCAGCTCAGCAACAGTGCCCAGGCCATGAGTTCCAGCCCGAAAACTGGCAAAAACAAAGAAAACCGAAAACCTGCCATCCATCTTTTACATGCCTTATCCATCATGTGTGAAGATCTGCATTCCATCCCTAGTGTTGCAAAATAAAATAAATAATAAATAATAAAGCAATAAAGTAACAGATGCTTCCACCAGGAGATAAACACGATTGCACTGAAGTAGCAGCTGAGATTATCACCCAGCCACTTAGGCCTCTTCAAGATTCCTTTTTTTTTTTTTTTGGCCAGTCCTGGGGCTTGAACTCAGGGCCTAAGCACTATGCTTGGGCTTTCTTCAAGGTTAGAGCTCTACCACTTGAGCCACAGCACCGCTTCCAGCTTTTTCTATATATGTGGTAGTGAGGAATCGAATCTGGGTCTTCCTGCATGCTAGGCAAGCACTCTACCACTAGGCCAAACTCCTAGCCCCTCTTCAGAATTCATCAAAGAATTGATCCTGATTACAAAGGAAAAATTAGGTCACTATTACACAATGCAGACTAAGGAAAAGTATGTCTAAAATACAGATCTCTTAGGGTATCTGTATTACTATCATTCTGTCTTGTGATTAAACTCAGTGGGAAACTATAACAAAATTCAGGCTAACGGAAAAAGGAAGCTATAAACAAAAGCAACGGACAAAATGACCAGATGATCATGTGGTTATTACCGATATTTATAACTATTAATTTTTACTTCCTTTATTCTTTATCAAATCTTTTTTTTTTTTTACAGGTCCTGGATCTTGAACTTGGCCTGGGTGATGTCTGAACCCTTCAGCTCAAGGCTACCACCCTACCCTGGAGCCACTTCCTGTTTTCTAGAGGTTAATTGGAGATAAAAGTCTCAGGTCCTTTTGTGCCTGAGCTGGCTCTGAACCTTGATCCTCACATCTCAGCCTCCTGAGTAGCTAGGATTACAGGCATGAGCCACCACCTGGCTCAAATCATTTTTTAATAATGGTTAAATTCACATCCTGAACTGAAGGAAAACAAGAGTAATCTCAGGGCTGGGAAGGTGGCTTAGTAGTAGAGTGATCGCCTGGCATGCATGAAGCCGTGGGTTTGATTCCTCAATACTTCATAAGCAGAAAAGGCTGAAAGTGATGCTATGGCTCAAGTGGTAGAGCGCTATCCTTGAGCACAGAGAGGCTCAGGGACAGAGCCCAGGCCTTGAGTTCAAACCCCAGACCGCAAAAAAAAAAAAAAAAGTAATCTCAATTCAAAGGTTCTACACCCTCTTCTGAAGAGTTTTGTTTTCAGTTGTATGGTTGTATGGAGAGTAATTCTATCCCTTGGCAGAAAAAGAATTATTGACATTGTCTTTTATTTGAAGAACAAATATGGTAATGGAGATATGGGAGAACCAAGTTGACAAGGGTGGACTGTGATGATCAGTTTGCATGTCAATTTATTAGTCCTCAGTTATTCAAGCCAATACATAGTGTTTCCTGTTGCCATCAAGCACTTTACAAATATGGTTAGTGTAAGGACACTGCTAGATAATCTAGACAGGCCTAATTCCATCCATCGAAAGGCCTTAACAGAGCTGGATAAAGAAATTCTACCAGGGAATTCAGCTTCTACTCCTTACCTGGCTGTTGCCTAATCTTCCCAATGCTTCTGACCCACAGCAAAGGTACTGGGAATCCACGAATGTTCAAGAGTGTGTGGGGCCCAGTGCAATGGCTCACGCCTGTAATCCTAGCTACTCAGGAGGCTGAGATCTGAGGATCAAGGTTCAAGGTCAGCCCAGGCACTAAAGGCTGTGAGACTCTTGTCTCCAATTAACCACCAGAAAATGGAGTGGTGTTGTGGCTCAAGGGGTTGGGCAGTAGCCTTAAGCTGAAGAGTTCAGGGACAGTGCCCAGGCCCAGAATTCAAGTTCCTTGACTGACAACAGAAAGAGGGAAAGAAAGAAAGAGAGAGAGAGAGAGAGAGAGAGAGAGAGAGAGAGAGAGAGAGAGAGAGAGAGAGAGAGAAAGAAAGAAAGAAAGAAAGAAAGAAAGAAAGAAAGAAAGAAAGAAAGAAAGGAAAGAAAGGGAAAGAAAGAAAGAATGAATTCAGGAGTGAAAGGAACAACTGTGAGTAACAATTTAGGAAACCAAAGTGAACTATTTGCCTCCTAGAAGATATGGAAAAGGTGATTTCTAGTTGAGGATTAAGCCCAAGCTCTTTTTCCATCAGACCTTGTCTGTCTTGTCATCAGATATTAGTTCCAGTGTCTAGGACCTTTCATAATCTCTCAACCAGTAGTCTGCAATTCCTATCAGTGTGTTTTCCTTAGATACTACTTGACAGCAACATTATTCCTGTGCCATCAGATGCTTTCTCCACTGAAAGTCTTACTTCAGCAAATTCTGCACTCCATTAGAACCTTGGCATTTGTTGGTAATAATAATGTTTCAGTAAGTAGAACTGATGCCTTAAAGATATCAATTTTAGGCCTGGCACTGGTGACCTTTAACTACTTAGAAGGCTGAGATCTAAGAATCACAGTGTGAATTCAGCCCAGGGAGGAAAGTTTATGAGACTCATCTTTAATTAATTACCCAAAAGGTGAAAATGGAGATATTGGCTAAAGTGATAGAGTGCTAGCTTGAGCAAAAAATGCTCAGTGACAGTACTAAGGCCCTAAAGTCAAGCCACATATCGAACATCAAAAAAAAAATTCAAATTTCTAATGGAATTCCCTGTCAAAACCTGCTATTTGGCAATGAAGAAAGTAGGAAAACTGTAATATTGTACTATATAGAAAAAAATACGTATATCTTTTTTTTTTTGCCAGTCATGGGACTTGAACTCAAGGCCTGAGCATCCTTGAGGCTTCTGTGAAGGCTAGAGCTCTACTACTTCAGCCAACAGCACCACTTCCAGATTTTTCTTTTATTCCAGCTCTCCCCCACAACCCCCTGTAATCAAATTTGGGAGTTTGTTCGTGCTAGGCAAGCACTCTACCACTAGGCCAAACTCCCGCTGCTCACATTCTTTTTCTTTTGTGGATCATGGAGCTTGAACTAGACCTAGGCACTGTCCCTGAGCTCTTCAGCGCAAGCCTACCACCCTACACTTGAGCCAAGCCCCACTTCCTGTCTACAGTTTATTTGGAGCTAAGAGTCTCAGGTACTTTTGTGTCCAGGCTGACTTTAAACCTTGATCTTCAGATCTCAGCCTCCTGAGTAGCTAGGATTACAGGCCTGAGCCACCACCCAGCTCACATTTATTCTTAATGGCTTAATTTAACAGACTTGGCCAGGTGCTAGCGGCTCACACCTCGAGTCTAACTACTTTGGAGGTCATGACTGGAAGCGAAGCCAGGCAAGAAAGTCCACTGGACTCTATGTCCAATTAACTACCAAAAAGTTAGGTATGACTGTGGTCAAGTGATAGAACACCATTCTTGAAGTGTTCAGACCCTGGGTACAAGTTATGGTACTGGTGTACCCCCCCACACACACATCAAACCAGGCATCTATAACGCTAGCTACACAGGGGTTTAAGATCTGAGGATTGGAGTTCAAAGCCAGCCCAGACAGAAAAGTCCGTGAGACTCTTATCTCCAATGAATCACAGAAAAAATCTGAAAGTGGAGCTGTAGCTCAAGTGATAGCGTGCTATTCTTGAGCAAAAAGGTACTTGGTGCCCAGGCCTCGAGTTCACAACTGGCAAAAAAAAAGAAAAAGACTTGGACAACTATGATTACCCACAGAGTATTCCTTATACTAAAAGACTTAACAATTCAACAGATTGCTTTCAGCCATCTATTTCTTTTATTTACAGTTTGTGTTCAATGCAAATCAATTCCAAGAGAAGTTACTATGAATCAAAGCATAAATACACAAACACAATATACAATCCAAATAGATGTACAGCATTCGGGTATGAAGCAAAGGGATTGTTCATTCACACACACCATAGCCTCAGATTGGTGTGATCTGGCTGTGTCCATGTAGGTTTCTAAAAACGGGAGGAAAATGACTGGTCATTAGAACTGTGGTGATAGTAGATAAAAGAATGTGTGAGCATCAGTGTGTGACCATGTGAACAAAAGTTATTTTTCAGGGAGTGTCTTTTTTGTAGGTTTGTGTATCAATAATGTAAAAAATTTACTGTAGAATCTAGCCCACTTTCAGGCTCAGAACCAGGTTCTACCTATCTAAAAATATTTGCTGATAACAGAAAGTATTCCAAATGTAGCTATTCTGATCCATAGTTTTAAAAACAAAAGTATTTACAGAAAGAGTATAAAAGATTTTGTGAATTTAATGCGAGACAGTTTCCAGTCTTCACTTCCCAACTGCTTGATTTAAGGTGTTGGTTCCTTTGCCTGCTTTCCTTTCCAAGTTCAAGCTTTGTAATTTTACCTTCAAAACAGACCAAAATATTAAATGGTGAAAGGTATTCAGTAAATACAGAATTTTAAAACATAACATTTTGAAATTAGTTTAAGTTAGACTGGGACTGGTGGCTTTTGCCTGTAATCAATCCTAGCTACTCAGGAGATTAAGAATCCCGGTTTGAAGGCAGCTCAGTCAGGAAAGTCATTGAGACTCTTCAGCAAAAAGCTGAAAGTGGAGCTGTGGCTCAAGTGGTAGAGCATTATAGCCTGGAGGAAAAAAAAAAAAACTAAACTAAGGAAGAATAGCCCCCAGGTTGAGCTTAAGCCCTAAGATACATGCACACTCTCGCTCACGCATTCACACTCGTGCGCACACACCACACACACACACACACACACACACACACACACACACACAGCTAGAGTTAAGACTCTTTGGAGTCTGATTAGCTAAAGAATTGGGTGTTCTTGTTGTTGGATGATGAGAAATGCATACCATTTGACTTTGTAAGGATAAATTTATTCAGGATTCTTGGCCTGGGGGTGAATTCCAAGCTATCATTGGCCTGGCACATACATACAAGGTGGGATATAATGTCCAATCCAATGTCACAAGGGGGAAGGAAAACAAAAACAACAACAATAACAACAAAATAGTTCAGTTCAGAACAGTGACAGCTTAACAATGTAAAACTTTTCGAGAATATGGGCATTAAATTAGTACTGCTGAAATAATACATTGAGGATGTATCATAAAACCTGGTAGTTCCTGCTAGTGCACATATAAATAGAATCATGGAAGCCTTCCATATTATCTAATTGATGCATGGCCTATATTATTGATTTAATGAGCCAAAAAATTAAAATGGTAGCTCCATTCCATATTCCATTCTTATCTCTAGACAAAACCTATGGTTGTTTTCAAGGTAGACTTAAGGGCTCCTGGTTCTTAAGCCACACTTGAGGAAATCATCTCAACTTTGGGTGTTATCTCTCATCATCTGGTACAGGAAACTCCAGCAGATTCGATATTGGCATTCAACCTCTGTCAAACCTTCACATGTTCTTCAAACCAAATTTGGAATTCTCAACCCTTTCTGTGTCCAGAAAATAAGCTGTGGAATCAGTTGATTTGATGCAGATCTTTTTCTTCTTTGCCACATTGGACTTCTAGTTGCCATTTGAGTTGGGTGGAGAAGATGGGGAAGTAGAGACGTTACTTGGCCTGAGTCTCTAACAGTAGAGATGTAGAAGAGAGAGTGCAACCACGAGAAGACCAGCTGTCGACTGCAGGGCACTGCCACCATCTCTGGTGGTGATAGTAGTTGTATTTGGGGCAGCAGTGGCACTCTGGGAGGAGTTACTTGAAGGTGTCACATCTGTTTGGTTTGAATAAATCTAAAATACATTAAAAAAAAAAGGTGATGTAACATTTCCACTGATGTCACAGCTGCCTCCACCTGCACTCTAATATGACGTGAAAGTATCTTTTGTTTTGTTTTGCTTTGTTGGTCATGGGGCTTGAACTCTGCGCCTGGGTGCTGTCCCTGAGCTCAGCTCAAGGCTATTGGTATACCACTTGGGGCCACTGCATCACTTCTGGTTTTCTAGTGGTTAACTGGAGATTTGAGTCTCATGGACTTTTACCCCCAGGCTGACTTTAAACTGTATTCTCAGATCTCAGCCTTCTGCATAGCTAGGATTACAGGCATGATCTACCAGTGCCTAGCTGAAGATAATTTTCTTAATTTGCAATTATTACAATGAAACACAGGTTTTTTTTTCTTTGTTGCTGTTTTTGTTTTCTTGTTTTCATTTTGTTTGTTCATTTGTCTGTCTTTGGGAGGGTAGGGTGGGCACAGAAATAGTGGAACACAGAGTGAACAAACACAGCAATGGCACTCACTAGACACAGTTGAAGATGAACTTGATGATGGTAATGAGGGAAAACTGGGAGAGAGCCAGGGAAGGGGTGATATTGTACAAAAAGAAATGTACTCTTTACCTGATTTAACCCTCTGTGCATCACCTTTATAATAACAATAAAAATAAGAAGATTGGGGGCTGGGAGTTTGGCCTAGTGGTAGAATACTCACCTAGCATGCACAAAGACCCAGGTTTGATTCCTCAGTACCATATACACAGAAAAAGCCAGAAGTGGTGCTGAGGCTCAAGTGGTAGAGCTCTAGTCTTGAGAAAGCCCAAGGACAGTGCTCAGACCCTGAGCGCAAGCCCAGGACCGGCAAAAAAAATAAAAAGATTGCCTTTTTTCTTCTTCGATCTCTTACTCATATTATTAAATTCCAAATTCTTCTCATTCCTACCAATTTATTCTCTTTAATTTCAAAACTACCTATAGAGTTAGGACCAATGCGGGTGGGGACAAGATGGCACAGAAACAATAGGGCCCCAGCCTAGCTCCCTCCCACAAAAAGAGCTAGGACCAGTGGGTCATGCCTATAATCCTAGATACTCAGAAGGCTGAGATCTAAGGACGTTGGTCCAAAGCCAGCCCAACAGACAAATCTACCAGACTCTCATCTCACATTAACCAGCAAAGGACCAGAAGTGAAGGTGTGGCTCAAGTGGGAGAGCACCAGCTGAGAATGGAAAAAGTCCAGTGAGAATTCAAGCCCCAGTACTGGCGTGACCATGAACGTGCATGCGCACGAGCATGAGTATGAGCACACATGCACTTGCACACACACACACAATCTATACATATGCAGACAATGCAAAAAGCAATAAGAACAAAAAAAAAGTTCTTCAAACTATACATTTCCCCTGAGCGTGACTATTTTCAACGCCATGGAGTTTGACTTGAAAATGTTGCCATTGAGATTCATGGTACTGGAACTGGATCATTGTACACTACATGTACACAAACTAATTTCACACCACCTGGTTAATTCACTTTGGCCTTAAACCGTTGCAGAGAATGGCAGACACAAAAATAACATTGAGTCCCTTAACTGGATTGGGTATCTTATTTGCTCCTTTGGAATTCTAAATCATAGCTCTGCTCAAAACTATTTGCTTTAAATTGGTGGAAAGGGGGAATTCATCCTTGCCCTGAAGGCAGACTGAGGTGTGACTTCACAAAAGACACCTAGAGGGTTTGAGGTTCAATCTCACCAGCAGCAGGCTCACTGTCCCCGTCCCCAGCTCAAGCTGTGGTCACTGGCTCCTCCGCATCCCAGCGTCGGAGTGGCATAATCCTCACTATGGATTTTCCAAGCCACCAAATGCACAGTCCAGTGGGGCACGTGATAATCTCTCCTTTGTCAGGGAACAAAGGCAGATCGGAGTTTTCAGCTCCCTCTGCCAGGGAGAATTTCCAAGGGCTTCTGATTACAGGCACCAGCGGGAGGGCATAGAGGGAGGGCAGGAGGAAGAGAGGGAGCGGGCGACGTGGCACCAAACAGAGAGTCTGGGCCACATGTACATTAGGCTGCCTTTTAATCCAAAGATAAAAACCTCTAAATCAGAGATGGCTCCTTTTGTTGTGACACCCATAAAACCTAGAAGTAAATATTGACCAAAAAAAAAAAAAGTACTAACTATACCTAGAATAACCAAACCAAAAAATAAAAATAAAAAATGGATCCAGACTCAACCTGTCTATCGAGAAATCGCACTCCTCCCACCGCACCCCCCCAAAAAGGGAAAGCCTTGGCATGGGAAACTCATTAACACCGGTGCCTGTTAGAGATCCCAGAATGTAATCGGCTCCTTATTCTTACAAAGAGACTGAGTACAGTGGGCGAATTTTTTTTTGCTTTAAATAGAATCAGTACATCAATCTGAAAATCTTAGGGTCCTGTTGAGACCATCTGAATAAAGCCCCCCCCAAAAAAAACAAAGCTCATCAATTAAACTGACATTAAACCATGAAGTAAAAATCGCCCTGCCAAACTAGCTCTATTCACGTAACCACGGCTTCCTCTTCCAGCCCGGGGCGGCGGGGGCCACCCCGAGAGAAGGTGGACCCGGGGACCAGCTGGTTCCAGCGGCCGCGCCCCTCCCCCACGGGGGAAGGGAGAAAGGATGGGGAGCGCAGCTCGCCCACAGCCAGACAATAGGGAACAGTGGCCCAGCTCGCGGTGGGAAGGCGCGGGGCCCCCGCTCCACGCTCCCAGGTGAGTCTGGAAGCTGCGTGTCTGGGGACCAAAGACCCAGGGCGCCCAACTTTCCAGAGGAAGCCTCCGGGACACTCCTAGAAAATGCGAGGGCTGGAAAGCCACGGGCTGTTCCCCCCCCCCCCCCCCCGGGCCCGCTGGGTCCCTCGGCCCCGGCTCTCCACCTGCGGCGTCCCCTCCTGGCTGCGCAGTGCCTCTCCGCGTACCCAAAGCTTGGGGCGAGGTCGGTTACCCGGACAGGGGACCCGGGGAGGAGGCGGCGGGGACGAGGGACAAAGCCTGGCGGAGTCTCGGGGCAGAAACATCGCCCCATGCCCCACTCAACCTGGGCTCGCGGGGAAGGGACGCCGAAGGTTACTCCCGGACAGCGCGGCGTCGGGAGAGGGTCACTTCACTTCTCAGCCCGAGCCCCGAGGCTCTCGGGACAGGGGTTGGGAGGTAGGGCAGAGATCCGGGGCTTCCTCGGGACCCCCAAATCACTTCGACAGTAGAAAATGGGCGTGATCGACGTTCCCCAAAGAGGACCGTCCTCTCTCTTTGTGTGGCGCGCGGGGAGCGCGCAGACTCTCCGTGGGAGGGGAGGGGGCAGCCCGCACAAGGGACTGGCAAGAGGGGTTCGCACTGCTCCCGGTGTGCTCAGGATGTACCCAGCCCCGGCGCAGGTCTGGAGTAAGGGGCTCCACACCTCTACACCCCCAAGGGCGCGGCCCCCTGGCCCTCCAGCGCTAGGACCTCACCTGCGTGGGTAGGAGCAGTGCCAGAAGCAACAGCCCCAGCCCCAGCCTGGCCACCATCGCTCTGCCCATGTCCGCTCCGTCGGTGCGCGGTTGGTCCCGCAGGCTGCTCAGGTGCTCAGGTGGAGATGGCGTGGAGACCGAGTGGCTCGGGAGGGCGCAATCGAGGTGGGGAGCGCGGCGGGCCGGCGGGACCTTATATACCCGGACGGCCACAATAGCCGTGACGTGCGCCGCCCGCCCACCCGGGCTCCCCTCCTCCCTCGCCGCCTCCCCGCCTTCCCCGCCCCCCGCCCGGCTCCCCGGCGCCCCCGGCCCCGCCTCCCCCGCCGCCGCCTCCGCCGCCGCCGCCGCCCGGGCCCCCGGAGGCTGGGACGTCCCCCGCCGGCCGCCGCGGCAGGTGAGCGGGCGCCGTGGGCTGCGGGCCGCCCGCTTGGGTTTCCCGGAGCGCAGCGCGTGCGGGCTGGCCTCGGCGCCCGGCGACTCCAGCACACGACCCGGGGCGCACACGCGGGCCGCCCGCGCCGCTCTCGGGACCCGGCCCAAGTTTCCTTTGTTTCCCCGGACCTGTCATCTTTCCCCCACCCCACGCACCCCCCCCCAAAAAAAAAACAGAAGTCGCAGCTTCAGGGGGCGGCGGAACAGCCGCCCGCGCACACACCCCCGACCCCGCAGGGGCGCAGCGCCCAACGCGCCGGGCCGAGGGCAGAGGTCGGGGCACTATCCTGGCTTGGCAGCGCTGTGGGTCCTGGCGCTGCCCTCTTGGCGATGGGATCCGGACGCCGCCTTCGGCCAGCCCTTCCCGGCTGCGCTGCTGGGGACGGAGGCGGCACCCCGGCCCGGGGCCAGGAGGGGGAGAACGGAGGCCTCCCCGGCTCCCCACCCACTCCCCGCCGCAGGCCTTTGTATTCGGAGGTTGCGCAGGCAGTGTATGCTCACCCACGCGGGCTTCCCCTGCCCCTCGACCTCCAAGCACCGGGGCACAGATCCGCCCCCTGTGTACGGACGCGGGGCTCCATTCTGCCAAAGCCTGGGTTTTGGTCCCACGCGCTCCAGTCTGATGGATTGGGACAAAGAGGAGAACAGATCTCCTTCCCCAGGGGACTCGATTCCCGGGTCCCACCTACCCAGCCACTGACCCTGAGAAAACCGCCCCGGCGATCCCTCCAGAATTCTTTGCACCTCTTGAATTCCTGGGGACGCATTTCTTCCATCTCAGTTGCCTGTACTTGCAAAGGTTTTCAGGGTAAAGCCATCAAGTAACGTCATGAGCTGCCCCAAATAGGTTAGTCACCATCCTGCGGATTTTCATGGAATATTTCTTCCAATCACTCTATTGTGAACACTTCAAAGTGAACGTTGAAATCATGGTACTGCTGACCTTTTTGTTGTCCCCCCCTCCCCCGCCCAAATGCAGGAGTTAACCTATTTTATTTAACGTTTACTCCAGATGTTTGGTCTTAAAAAGCATAACAGACCAAGCTTAGTAAGAATGTGAATTTGTTTAAATTTCACATTTACAGAACAGTCGTTAAAAAAAAAAGTTCATTTTTATGAGGGAAAGCAACAATGGAATCCACAGTAGCTGGCCTAGGACTGAATTCGCCAGAAGCGCCTGCTGCTGTGATGTGGCTCAGTAACTTTCCATGTTTGGATGTGGTTGGGGACACAGGAATTTCTGTCCAACACCACTGGACTCTCCTGTGGAATAGTTACCACATTGTATAGAAATGCTACTTTCACATCCGCAAAGTCAACAGAGGACTAGCTTTGGGCAAAAGAAAAGCCCAGAGACAACACCTAGTCCCTGAGTTCAAGCCCCAGGATTGGCACTCATGCACACATTCACTCATGAACACACACACACACACACACACACACACACACACACACACACACACACACACACCCCAGAATCTACTTTGTAGTCTCCATTTATTTTGTTGTTCATCTTTTTCCCCCTAGCTTTCCTCTTCCTTTCCCTCCTCCTTTTCCTCTTTTCTGAACTAACATAAGGAAATAGGCCAGTGAGTGGTTCAGTTAGTCTCTGAGGCCAAGCTGCCCAGTTCAAATGCTGGTTGTGGGACTTTTGAGATGGAAAGCCTCAGTTTCTTCATCTGTAAAATGGAGATTGTTGTGAAGTGTGTGAGGGGGGGGAAGTAACCACCTCATAATGGTAGTTCTAACTGGACATTTGCTTCTCCACGGAAGACTCCAAGAAGCAGAAGGTCATTTACCATCTCTGAACTGTGTGGTTATAGCTGAATATAATCCCCAGATCTATGCTTTGTGAACCCTCTCCTCAGCAGCAAACAAGTATAAGATGTCCTCCTCCCACCAACAATTGACATGTCCACTCCCCTACCCTGACATCCTAATTGGGCAATTCTGTGTCCTGGGGACAGAGTCCAAAGAAGTCCTCTGGGCCCCCACCTAGATCCTACTTCCTACACAGAGCCCTGCCTTAGCTGGGCGCAGATGCTCACACCTGTAATCCTAGCTACTCAGGAGGCTGAGATCTGAGGACTGTGGTTCAAAGCCAGCCCAGGCACTAAAGACACTACAGACCATGAGACTCTAATCTCTAATTAATCACTAGAAAAAAGGAAATTGTTCAAGGGATAGGGTGGTAGGATAGCACCCAGGCCCAGAGTTCAATCCCCATGACTGAAAAAAAAAAAGCAAGAAGAAGGAACCTGTGTAAATATTCTCCTTTTGGCTTCTTTTCATTTGTGAGTCCTCCTCTGATTTTCCATAGTTTTGTTTTTCCCTTAGCTAATCATAGCTCATACAACTGGATTAAATGGAGAGCTTTATCAGTTGCCTAGAGTTCTTTGACAGGTCCTTGAATTCAAGGCCTTGAACTTACTTGGCTTACTTGCTCACAACTTTCACTTGAGTCATGCCTCTAGTCCAGCATTTGGATAGTTATTTAGAAATAGGAGTCTCTAGCTGGGTGCCCCTGGCTCATGCCTGTGATCATAGTTAAGAGACTGAAATCTGAGGAGCCCAGTTCAAAGCCAATCCAGACAGGAGTGTATGAGACAATATGAGACTCTTATCTCCAACTGACCACCGAAAAGCCAGAAGTGAGGATGTGGCTCAAGTAGCAGAGCACTAGTCTTGAGCAAAAAAGCTCAGGGACAATGCCTAGGCCCTGAGTTCAAGTCCCAGGACTAGTACCAAAAAAAGAACCAAGTCTCTCCTAAGTAACTAGGATTGCAAATATGATCCACTCCCTCCCTGGGGAGGTGATTTTTTTTTTAAAGACACATGGCCCAGCAGGGAGTTTGGACTAGTGCCTAGCATGCATGACGACTCAGGTTTGATTTTTCGGTACCACATACATAGAAAAAGCTGGAAGGGGTACTGTGGCTCAAATGGTAGAGCTCTAGCCTTGAGAAAGCCCAAGGACAGAGCTCAAGCCCTGAACTCAAGCCTGGGACTGACAAAAAAAAAGACACATGGCCAATTTCCATTTTATAGAAACTATTACATGGAATGATTTTAAAACTGATGTATCGTATATATTGATAAGTGTGTGAAAAGATATAATTTGATTTTTTTTCATGAGGTAATATATAACTGAACTTCTTTTTAAGACATAGTTTTGCTGTGTGGAACACAGGCTAGCCTCAAACTGTTTCCCTCCTCAAGTGCTAGGATTACAGGCCTTCACCCACACCTGACTCTGTGACCTAACTTCTACACAACATTGTAAGAGTACTACCTGAAATAGGTGCTGACCTGAGTTGAATGCTGCTGAACCACGCTGATGAAGCAAAGCAGAGGCTAGAGTCCGAGCTGAGTTCAAATCTTGTTCTCTACATTTTTTAACAGCCTGATTTTGGATTCAGTTCCCAAGTTCCAAACGCCTTGAGCTTCTCTTCTGTAAAATATGCTGCACAATACCAATGTGAGGGTAGAGAAAAGTGTTTGATCTTAGCTCAGTTCATGTTTCTGTTTGGCAGAGTACCTGGCCCACAAGTAAGGAATCACTAAGCAGCCACTTGTGTGTTGCCTGCATGAGTTCTAGCTTACCCACTCCCCCCGCTCCTTGTGGTCTTGAACTCCTCACCTGGGAGTTGTTCCTGAGCTCTTCAACTCAAAGCTACCCCCCCCCCTTTGGGCCTGGGTGTTATCCCTGAGATCTTCAGCTCAAAGCTACTGCCTTAACCCTGGAGCCACAGTGCCACTTCCGGTTTCCTGGTGGTTAATTGGAGAGTCTCATAGACTTTAGTGCCCAGGCTGGCTTTGAACTGTGATCCTCAGATCTCAGCCTCCTGAGTAGTTAAGATTACAGGTGTGAACCACTGATCTCTGCAAGTTCTAGCTTTTTAAGTCTTCCACACACACAGTGTTTGCTCTTTTCATGGGAGGTGTTATTTCATTTGTGAATCAGGAAGTCAGTAGGGCAGATGGTATTAGTGTATTTTCTTGTCCACTTCTAAGCTACTGAGAGGTTCACTTACCTAAGGCACATTAGTCAGTTCCAGTGTCACACCTAAAACTTTCCTGACCCAGGTCCCAACAAGAACAAAGGCCATACGTATCCTGGGCTCCCACTGCTACCCCTAGCACTCCACTTCCTTTTGCTTCCTGAGTGGACTCATATTAAAAGAGCAGCTTAGGGACCAGGAGTTTGGCCTAGTGGTAGAGTGCTTTCACAAAGACCCAGGTTTGATTCCTCAGGACAGTGCTCTCAGGTCCCAAGCCAAGGACTGGCAAAAAAAAAAAAAAAAAAAAAAAAAGAGTAGCTTAGGGTAAAATAATTTTATTTCTAGGTGACTAGAAGATAGAGGGTTTAACTTTTTTTTTTTGCAGTTTTAGAAAAGTAAATGTGAAATATATCATTCCTATAGAGTATATTTCTTCTGTGTTTTATAATACCCGAGAATATCTGGGATGATCAAACACTTAATTCAACCTCTCTTTAATTCTATGCCACCTGCATTGGATATTTCAATTTATCTTGAGCTTTTAGCTAGGCTTTCTTCCCCACTCTGCCCTGCTCCAACTATGAGATGGCAGAGAAAGTGCTTCAATGAGCCTGCATAGCTGAGGACAACCCATCACTGCGCCAGCCACAGCTGGACTCTCTGTAGAGAGATGCTGCCCCCTGCTGGCCACAGGGCCTCTCCACTCTTACTGTCAACAACAACACTCTCTCCCTTGTCCATGAAAAATCCTGAATTTTGAAGCCTGGGGAAGCTAATACACCACAAGGTCCTTTTACAGCTTGTTCTATTTTCCTCCTGTATAGTTTTTCAGATTATGGTGCACCTTAAACCTCATCAAACAAGAAAACAAATGCAAATGGGGGGGGTCTCTTTTACAGTGCTGGGGATTGAGCCCAGGGCCTCATGTTTACCTCTGAGCCAAATCCCAGCACTATGGTTATTTTTTTAGGTGCATCTTAGGGTTTTTTGCTTATTTATTTATTTATTTATTTATTTATTTATTTATTATTTGTTATTTGTCAGTCCTGGGGCTTGAACTTGGGGCCTGAGCCCTGTCCCTGGTTTTCTCAAGGCTAGGGCTCTACCATGAGCCATAGCACCACCTCTGGCTTTTCTATGTATGTGGTGCCAAGAAATCGAACCCAGGACTCATGCCTGCTAGGCAAGCCTCTGTTGCTGTTGTTTTAGAAATTAAGTAAAAAGGAAAATGTAATCTCTTTGGCCAAATTTTTTGCTCCTTTCTTTTGGTTGTTTTTTGTCTATTTGCTTGTTTGTTTTGTTTTATTTCGTTTTGTTTTTTTGGGGTGGGTCTTGGGGCTTGAACTTAGCCTGGGCATTGTCCCTGAGTTCTTCAGCTCAAGGCTACCACCCTACCCTTAAGCCAAGCCCCACTTCCCGTTTTCTAGAGGTTAATTGGAGATAAGAGTCTCAGGTCCTTTTGTGCCTGGGCTGACTTTAAACCTTGATCCTCAGATCTCAGCCTCCTGAGTAGCTAGGATTACAGGCGTGAGCCACCGTGCCCAGTCTTTTGGTTGTTTCGTAAATGACATGCTCTCCAGGAAAGTTGATGGAATTAAAGAAAGAATCCTTGGCACTTGTGCACATTGATGTTACTTGTCTTTCGTAGGGACAGAGCCTACAGATAAACTCCAACACATGCAAACGGATCTATGTTTGAGAGTTTGTTGCAGCATTATTTGTAACAGTAAAGGACTTGAGACTGACTAATTATCAAAAAATAGAGGCCTGTCTACAGAAATGATGGTAGGCCTACATTATGAAAGATTAGAAAGCTAATAAAAATGCAAATAGTGGGGCTGGGAATTTGGCCTAGTGGTAAGAGTGCTTGCCTAGCATGCATGAAGTCCGCAGTTGGATTCCTCAGTACCACATACATAAAAACAGCCGGAAGTTGTGCTGTGGCTCAAGTGGTAGGGCTCTAGCCCAAGGACAGTACTCAGGCCCTGAGTTGAAGACCAGGACTGGCAAAGAGAGAGAGAGAGAGAGAGAGAGAGAGAGAGAGAGAGAGAGAGAGAGAGAGAGAGAGAGGAAGAACACCACCAACAACAAAACTTATGGGCAGTGCCCAGGGCCTGAATTCAAGCCCCAGGACTAGCAAAATAATCATAATAATGATAATAATATAGAGCCAGGGGCTGGTGTCTCACACCTGTAATCCTAGCTACTCAGGAGGCTGAGATCTGAGGACCATGGTTCAAAGCCAGCCTGGGCACAAAGTCCGTAAGATTCATATCTCCAATTAGCCACTAGAAACCCAGAAGTGGAGCTGTGGCTCAAGTGGTAGCTCTACCAGCCTGAGCAGAAAAAGCTAAGGGACAGTGCTAAGGACCCAAGTTCAAGCCCCAGAACTGGCACAAAAATAAATAAAAACAGCAATCAGGGCTGGGCACTGGTGGCTCATCCTTGTTATTCTAGCTGCTCAGGAGGTCAGGATCTGAAGTCCAAGTTCCAAGCCAGCTCAGACAGCAAAGTCCCATGAGACTCTTATCTCCAATTAACCATTCAAAAACTGCAGGTGGTGCCGTGGTTCAAAGTGGTAGAACACTATTCTCAAGCAAAAGAGTTGAGGGGCAGCTCCCAGGTCCTGAGTTCAAGCCCCACGCCCAACTGACTCATATAATTATAATCCCTCTGTACATCACCTTTATAATAACAATAAAGTAATCTAAATTTAAGAGGAGAAATAAAAATCAAAACCATCAAAAGAAAGAAAGGGTAACCTAGTGGTAGAGTGCTTGCCTAGCATGCACAAAGTCCTGGATTCAATTCCTTGGTACCACATACTCAGAAAAAACTGGAAGTGGCACTGTGGCTCAAATGGCAGACTGCTAGCCTTCAGCAAAAAGAAGTGTCCAAAGACAGTGCTCAGGCCTTGAGTTCAAGCCCCCAGACTGGCAAAAGGAAGCAAGGAAAGAAGGAAGGAAGGAAGGAAGGAAGGAAGGAAGGAAGGAAGGAAGGAAGGAAAAAGAAGGAAGGAAGGAAGGAAGGAAGGAAGGAAGGAAGGAA
The DNA here is from genome assembly GCF_031878675.1 of Megascapheus bottae. Classification (NCBI taxonomy): domain Eukaryota; kingdom Metazoa; phylum Chordata; class Mammalia; order Rodentia; family Geomyidae; genus Megascapheus; species Megascapheus bottae. The sequence goes on along the minus strand of NC_143516.1, from coordinate 40,424,086 downwards.
GGAAGGAAGGAAGGAAATTAAAAAAAAAGGAAGGAAGGAAGGAAGGAAATAAAAAAAAAAGAAGGAAGGAAGGAACTCATTCCAAGCCCAAGCTAGGAGTTTGGCCTAGTGGTAGAGTGCTTGCCTACCAATTGAACCCTGGGTTAAATTCCTCGTACCACATACACAGAGAAAGCCAGAAGTGGTGCTGTGGCTCGAGTGGTAGAGCGCGCTAGCCTTGAAAAAGTCCAAGGACAGTGCCCAGTCCCAGGACTGGGAAAAAAGAAAGAATTTCCAAAGGACTGCGCGTAGTCCTTGATCCTGAGCGGAGCTGGGTGACACCAGGAGGCGCCAGGATGAGCAGCATTTCTCACCCCTATCTCTCGGTTCACCCATCCTGTGCCAACTGTGGAACCACATTCAGTGGGTCCAGGTGGCATCCACACAAAAGCTGTCAGGAAACATGAAGCAAGGGGAAGAGGCCAGCTAGGGAAGAAGTGAAGAGGAAGCACCTGACCCACTCCACTTCCTGCCTTTGCTCTCCCTGTTTGTGCCTTGAGTTCTGGAGGCTGAGCTGGCATGGAGACAGGCCTGAGCTGGGTGGGTGGGTGGCAGTGAAAAGGACCTTCCTAAGGCTCATGCCCACACGGGCAGGAGGCAGAGGCACGACCTAACTGAGATAATTAAATTCTACCAGAAATAAAATCCTTCCTCCACTTCAAAAAAAATGTCCCACCCACAATAGTGCTGTGTCATTAACCATTTACAGGCAGACCCACAAATGAAAGTGGAAGACTGTGTGTGTGTGTGTGTGTGTGTGTGTGTGTGTGTGTGTGTATTTTACACTATTAGTCTTATTTCCATGTCCTTTTTTTGTTCGGGTTTAAACAAAATGTTCCTCTTTTGTTGTTGTTGTTGTTGTTGTTTTGCCGGTTTGGGGGGCTTAAACTCAGGGCCTGGGCACTGTCCCTAAGCTTCTATTTTTGCTCAAGGCTAGCACTCTACCACTTGAGCCACAGCACCACTTCTGGCTTTTTCTGTGTATGCGACACTGAGGAATCAAATTCCAGGCTTCATGCATGCTAGGCAAGCACTCTACCACTAGGCCACATTCCCAGCCCTTGTTTGTTTATTTTGACTTGTTTTCAAGACTGGCATGAGCTATATATCCAAGACAGACCTTGAACTATAGCTTTCCCCCGTGCTGGAATTGCAGGAATGTTTCATGTCAGGCCTATTTGCAGACTTTGGGAAATCTCTTGCAAGGACTCTCCAGGACCGCACTGAGTAGTGTGAAAAGCAGGTGCTGGGTTACCTGGTTTAATGCCGTGGTAAGCAGTCGCTCTGAAGAAACATTTTGTTCTACTCACCTAGCAAAATAGGGCCAAATGAATTAAATTAGCTGAGGTAAAGAAAGAAGCCATTAATTTCAAATTTTAAAAAAAAGTGCTTGAAATTCTTTCGTAGATTTATTGGTCAGATATGAATAATACATATCCAATAGATATAAAGTTAGAATATTATACTTATTTAAAATCCACTGACTAGAGGTAACCACTAAGATGTGTGTGTGTGTGTGTGTGTGCGCGCGCGTGTGTGTGTGCACACGTGCACATGTACCTGTCCTGGGGCTTGAACTCAGTGCCTGGGCCCTGACCTTGCTCATTTTTGCGTAAGGTTAGCGCTTTATCATTTGAACCACAGTTTCACCTCCAACTTTTTGTTGAAGAACAGAGTTTCACAGGCTTTCTTGTCTTGGATGGCTTTCAAATGGGATCCTTAATCTGTGTCTCCTGAGTAGCTAGGACTATAGGTGTGAAACTTTAGCTCCCGGCTAATTGTCACAAATCTTGATCATACCAACACAGTGGTTCTCAGAAAGATAAGAAAAATTAATTCACAAATAAAGTGCAAATATGGCATTTCACCAACATTCTACATATACAATCTATTATATCCTCACTGTCAAATTTCCTATTCCCCCACACACCACCCACACCCACCTGACCCACAAGTAACATACTGCCTCTGCTCTTTCTGTTCCCAGATTCTGGGGAACTCTTTGGTCTCTCCAATCTAGAAAACAGCCTGGGTTCAACAAAGGTGCTACCTCCTATCCAGCGTCTCCTCTCTAACTTCCAGGCTGTTAGGTGTTAACTTCCTCACTCCATTTTAGGTCCATTATCAAGTTTTAGAATAGTAGATTCACTTGTCTCCCAAAATGTCCTTCTTCCAGAGGCCAATGGCTCATGCCTGTAATCCTAGCTGCTCCAGAGGCTGAAATCTGAAGATTCTGGTTCAAAACCAACCAAGCAAACCAATCTGAGACTTTCATCCCTAATTAACCCTGAAGTAGAGGGCATGCCTTAAGTGGTAGAGCACTAGCCTTGAGCAAAAGAGCTAAGCAAGAGTTCCAGACTCAAGACCCAGTACCAACACACACACACACACACACACACATACACACACACACACACAAAAGTGAACTGGCCACAGGAGTTTGGCCCAGTGGCAGAGTTCTTGCCTACCATGGAAGATAACCCAGGTTCAATTCCTCAGTACCACATACATAGAAAAAAGTTGGAAATGGTGTTATGGCTCAAGTGGTAGAGCACAAACCCTGAGAAAGCCCACGGACAGTGCTCAGGCCCTGAGTTCAAGCCCCAGCACTGGCAAAAAAAAAAAAAAGTGAACTTCTGGGCCAGGAGTTTGGCCTAGTGGTAGAGTGCTTGTCTAGCATGCACAAAGACCCAGGTTCCATTCTTCAATACCACAACATAGAAAAAAAGCCAGAAAGTGGTGCTGTGGCTCAAGTGGTAGAGCTCTAGCCTTGAGAAAGCGCAAGGACAATACTCAGGCCCTATGTTCAAGGCCCAGAAATAGCAAAAATAATAATAATAACAATAATAATAATAATAAAGATAAAAATAAAAAGTGAACTTCTTTAGAGAATCTTGACAGTAAGCAGACCAGCAACCTCTGTATATCTCTGTGGTGGGTTCTGTTTCTATTGCAAAGTGCTATGAGAATGCCAGATACTACTTAGAATAGGAAACAAACAAACCATTATTTTTTAAATGCTTTAACGACCTAGGACAGCCTAGCATGTGCATAGAAAAAAGGGAGAAAGTGGTGCTGTAGCTCAAGTGGTAAAGCTCTAGCCTGAGAAAGCCCAAGGACAGTGCTCGAGGCCCTGATTCAAGCCCCAGGGCTGGCCATTAAAAAAAAGAAAAAAAAAAAAACTTTGAATAGCCAAAGCAATTCTAGGCAAAAAGAGCAATGCAGGTGGTATAACAATACCAGACTTCAAACTCTACTATAGAGCCATAATAACAAAAACAGCATTGTATTGGCACAAAGATAGACCAGAAGATCAGTGGAGCAGAATAGAAGATCTAGACATAAAACCACATATCTATAGTCAACTTATATTGGACAAAGGAGTGAGAGATATACAGTGGAATGAACAGCCTCTTCAATTACTGGTGCTGGGAAACTGGGTGGCCACATGCAGAACACTAAAAATTGATCCCAGCCTGTCTCAATGCATGAACATTAACTCAAAATGGATCAAAGACCTCAATGTCAGACCTGAACTTCTAAAAGTGCTACAAAACAGAGTAGGAAAGACACTGGAACTCATAGGCACAGGCAAAAACTTCCCATCGTCACAACAGATTGGAGGGAGACTCGACAAATGAGACTACCTAAAAATAAAAAGTTTCTGCATAGATAAAAGCATAGCTACTAAAGTAGAAAGACAGCCACCCAATTGAGAAAAGATATTTACCAATAATACATCAGACAAATGCTTAATATCCAGTATCTACAGGGAACTCAAGAAACTAATCCCCACCCCCAAACCCACAAATCTATCATTAAATGGGCAAGAGAACTAAAGAGAGACTTATCCAAAGAAGAGGTTAAAATAGCAAAGAAATATATGAGAAAATGCTCATCATCCATGGCCATACAGGAAATGCAAATTAAAAAACAACCCAAAGATACCACCATACCCCAATCAGAATGACCAACATCCCGAACTTAGACAACAACAAATCTGGCAGGGTTGTGGAGAAAGAGGAACCCTACTGCACTGCTGGTGGGAATGTAAACTGGTACAGCCACTCTGGAAGGCAGTTGGGCGGTTCCTGAAAAACTAAAAATAGACCTTCCCTACAACCCAGCCATACCACTCCTAGGCATCTACCCTGAGCATCATAACCCAGGATATGATAAGGACACCTGCACAGCCATGTTCATCTCTGCACTATTCACAATAGCCAAGCGATGGAAACAACCCAGATGCCCTACTGCAGATGAATGGATACAAAAAAAAATGTGGTATATTTATACAATGGGATTCTACATAGCCAACAGACAAGATAAAATAATGGCATTCACTGGGAAGTGGATGAATGTTGAGTGAATCATGTTGAGTGAGATAAGTCAAGACCAAAGGAACAAAAGACACATGGTCTCCTTAATACATGGCTATTAGATCCAAACAGTGCAAGAGCAAGGCCTCAATACTCAGGTACTCAAGGTCATTGACATGAACTTGAAGATATAAATATAACTATATAAACCATAAATCAATGATGAGACATATATTCTATAGACATATAGGTATCTTATATAGATTGATATGTAGCTATGACATATAAACTCTCAGCTTAATTTTAATTTCATTTTTAAATTTATGTGCCAGTGATGTAAAAAAAACAGTGTTAATAAAATCTTTTAATAAAAAAATGCTTTGTTTTGCCAGGCTCTGGTGGCTCATGTCTGTTATGCAAGCTGCTTGGGAAGTTGAAGACTGAGGATCACAATAGAAAGTTAGGGCAGGAAAGTCTGTGAGGCTCATCTCCTGTTCACTAGCAAAAAGTGGGAAGTAGAGTTGTGGATCAAGTGGTAGAGGAAGAGGCCAAGAGAGAACAAGCTTTAGTATGAGCATGCGCAGCGTGCGCTCATGTGCACGCTCGCGCTCTCTCTCTCTCTCTCTCTCTCTCTCTCTATTTATTTATTCCTGGAGTTTGAAGCCAGGGCCTGAGCACTGTCCCTGAGCTTCTTTTGCTTAAGGCTAGCTAGCACCCTACCACTTGAGCCAAGCACTATTTCTGGCTTTTTCTGTGCATGTGATACTGAGGAATCAAACCTAGGGCTTCATGCATGCTAGGCAAGCACTCTAGCACTAAGCCACATTCCCAGCCCATACCCAGAAATTTCATATGGTTCAGCTCTGTGTAAACCTACATGATATATAAAATACTATAGTCTTCCTCCAATCTGGATTACTATAACAATGATGTCAGCAACAAAAATCTCTAAAGTTCCTGAATACCTGGACAATAATCACCCAAACACAGAGCTTAAAAGTTGTAGAATAAGCCAGGCATGGTGGCTCACGCCTGTAATCCTAGCTACGCAGGAGCTGAGATCTGAGGATCACTGATCAAAGTCAACCCAAGCAGTTAACCACCAGAATACTGAAAATGGTGCTGTGGCTCAAAGTGGTAGAGAACTAGCCTTAAGCAACAAGTGCCCAGGCCATGAATTTAAACCCCATAACCTCAAAAATAAAAACAAGGAAGTTGTGGAATAGAGAGGAAAGCATAGCTCAAATGGTAGAGAACCAGCAGAGCAAGCATACCAAGTGGATATAAGGCCAAGAGTTCAATCCAGGTACTATTAAAACAATTTTAAGAAAAAAAGAAATTATAAAACATCAGAGAATGAATGGAACATGACAACATATTATACATTCAAGCCTTGAACATAATTATAGAAAACACAAAATCATATAGCTCAAAGCCTTGGAGGGACTTCTTTTGCGCCACAAAACTTTCATTTTCACTTTACTTGTGAGAACTAACTTCTGGTTCAGCCTTCAGCCTGAGTGGAGGACAAATGAAAGGTACACTTAAAAAGAAAGCTACCTCATATGGACATGGTACGGGAAATATAAACACAACTACATAGACATAAAAACTTATGACTCTATAGACATAATGTTTTATTACATCGATTAATACATATCTATGATATACAAACCCTTAGCCTAATTTTGATTATGTTCTAAAAACTAAGTGCCTGCAATTGTATATAGAGATTCCCTTCTTGAATACTTGTTTGTTAAACAAGTATTTGAAATATGATGTAAAAATCAATGTTAATAAATTCTTTAATAAAAAAAAGAAAGCTACCAGTTTTGGGGTTTCATACTCTTGCTTATCTTTTTCTTTCTTTTCTTTTTTTGTGGGTCATGGGGCTTGAACTAGGCCTGGGCACTGTCCCTGAGCTCTTCAGCTCAAAGCTACCACCCTACCCTTGAGCCAAGCCCCACTTCCCATTTTCTAGAGGTTAACTGGAGATAACAGTTTCAGGTTCTTTTATGCCCAGGCTGGCTTGGAACCTCGATCCTCAGATCTCAGCCTCCTGAGTAGCTAGGATTACAGGCATGAGCCACTGGACCTGGCTTTGCTCATTTTTTTTCTCCTCAATGCTTCTGTCTATTACTTGAGCCTTGCTTCCACTTGCTGCTCTGGCGGGTCATTCGAGATGGAAAGTCTCAGCTTTGTCCTGGCTAGTTCCAAACCATGATCCTCAAATCTCAGCCTCCTGAGTAGATAGGATTAGAGGTGTGTGCTACCAGTAGCCAGGAAATGTATACTTTTAAATGTTTATCTTAGATTGTCAAGTTAGAAGTAAAATCAGAAGGTTGGGGCAGGGAGTATGGTAGAGTGCTTCCCTAGCATGCACGAAGCCCTGGGTTCAATTCCATGGTACCACATACACAGAAAAAGCCAGAAATGATACTAGGGCTCAAGTGATAGAGCATGGGCCTTAAGAAAGCCCAAGGAGAGTGCCCAGGCCCTAATTTAACCTGAGAAAAATACAACAAACTAAAACAACAACAACAAAAGTAAAAGAAGAAAAGCTGGATGCTGATGACTCACACCTGTAATCCTAGTGACTGAGGAGAAGGCTAAGATCCGAGGATCTTGGTTCAAAGTTAGCCTGGGCAGAAAAGTCCAGGTGAGGGTGAGGGGCCGGGAGTTTGGCCTAGTAGTAGAGTGGTTGCATACATGAAGATCTGGGTTCGATTCCTCAGTACCACCTACATAGAAAAGCTGGAAATGGTGCTGGCTCAAGTGGTGGAGTGTTAGCTTTGAGAAAGCCCAAGGACAGAGCTCAGGCTCTGATTTCAAGCCCCAGGACTGCCAAAAAAAAAAAAAAGAATTTCTTACAAAACACTACACGCTTTCTGACCTACTTAAGTGGCCCACCTAAGTCACAAGTGTTTAAACACTCCACCTTCTGGAGGGTTGACAGGCTTCTTTCTAGTCCAAAGTGTACCAACAGTTCCTAAAAAGACCAATCTTTATCTAAATCAGTAAACTATGCCCTAGAGGTTAAATGTAATTGAGTAAAACTCGCTCACCCTAGAAATGCAGACTCTGATTTCCAGCAGGTCCTGGGAGGGACCTAACACAAGTTCAATAAATACTTATTCTGGTAAGCCAGGTGACAGCAGCTCATGCCTGTAATCCTAGCTATTCTGAAGAATAATATCTGAGGATCATAGTTCCATGCCAGCTCTGTGACAGTCTTATCTCCAATAAACTACTCAAAAAAATGCCGGTATGGTATTGGCTCAAGCCTATAATCCTAGCCACCCAGGAGGCTGAGAGCTGAGGAGCCAACCCAGGAGGGGAAGTCCCGAGCTCAAGTGATAGGGGGCTAGCTTTGAGCTGAACAACTTAGGGACAACACCCAGGCTCATATTACAAGTCCACCGACAAAACAAACAAACAAGAAAAAACAAACAAAAAAGCCAGAAGTGACATCTTGGCTCTAGCCTTGAGCACAAGGCTCAGAGACAGTGTCCAAGCCCTGAGTTCAAGCCCACAACTTAATTAGGTTGGTGAAAATTTGCCCTTTGTATTGCAATTGTGCACCCCCCCCCCAAACATCAGAAATCTCAAATTAATTGACATGAAGTTGTCATTTTAACAATTTTGTTGTTGTTTTGGTCGGTTATGGGGCTTGAATTCCGGGCCTGGGCGCGGCCCCTGAGCTCTTCAGCTCCCCCTGGATCCACAGCCCCACTACCCGTTTTTCTAGTGGTTGATTAGAGCCAGCCTGGGCTGGCTTTGCACCTTGATCCTCAGATCTCAGCCTCCTGAGTAGGCAGAATTACAGGCGTGAGCCACAGTGCCCAGCTTAGAAACACTCATTTTTCTGGTCCTGGGGCTCGAACTCGGGTCCCGGGCACTGTACCTAGGAGTTTTTGGTAACGTTATTGGAGCTAAGTGTCTCCCAGACCTTCCCTGCTCAGACCAGCTTCGAACTGCCATCCTCAGATCCAGGCCTCCTGAGTAGCCAGGATTACAGGCGTGAGGCACCAGTGCCTGGCTTACTAGAAAGGATTATTATTTTTTTTTCTTGTCAGTCATGGAGCTTGAACTCAGTCAAGGCCTAAGCACTGTCCCTGAGCTTCTTTTGCTCAAGGCTAGCACTTTACTGCTTGAGTCACAGCGCCACTTCCAGCTTTTTCTGTTTCTATGTTGCTGGGGAATCGAACCCAGGGCTTCATGCAAGCTAGGCAAGCACTCTACCGCTAAGCCGCCTCCCCAGCCTTTCACTTTTATATAAGGCCTCTCGGGTTTCCTACGAAAAAGTAAGTCAGTTCCGAAGATGTTCAAAGGTGTTCATGTTCCGCGATGTTCCACGTGGGACACCGCAGCCAGGGCAGCGCGCGGCTGCGTCCCGCTGGGGCTGTGCCCTCCCCGCACCTTTCTCAGCGCGGTCCTCCGAGATACGGTGTCCAGCAGGGGGCGCCGCGCCGCCACCGCCGCGCTCCTGTGTCCCGCCCGCGTCGCTCTGGGTAGCCAGCACCGCCGGAAGGGGCGGGGCAAGGACTGAGGCTGAGGCGGCGGGGTGGGAGGGGCGGCCCTGACGTGCAGGTGAGTGCGCCCCTACTGGCACGCCGCGCCCCCGGCCCGCACCCCTCTGTTGCTTCACGGCGCCGGTCCGCTCCCCGCCCTCGGTCAGGCCGGGGGAGCACGTGAGTGCTGCGCGGCGTCGGGACGCCCGCTGACCGTGGGGATCCTCCGGGCCGGGCGTGGCCTCTTGTGGGCCTGGCCGCTTGGCCCCGGCGGCGGAGGCGGATGGGCCCGGCGGCTCGGTTGTCCTGCCTCACTGACCTTGGGGACCTGGGACGGTGCGGGAGGGCACGGGGACCCCATCTGGCCTCCGCCGGCCGCCGCTGCGGGGGCCTTCCCGCATTCACACCGCGCCCCCTCCGGGCGGGCACTCCTCCGGGCGGTCTGGGGCGCGGGTGAAGGGCGAGTCCCCGCGTTCCCCGGGGTCGAGGGCGGCGGGACCTCTGAGCCTTGGGTTAGTGACAGATCGTAGGCCTCTGGGGAAGATCGCCGAAACCCGTGCAGGGGCCTCCTGCCCGGGTCGTCCCCGAACTCACGGCCGCGCCACCGACGCAGATCTTTTCCTGATTCCCCGTAGGTCCTCCTTAAAGATCTTTCCGGAGCCCCGTGCTCTCTAGATGAGGTTGAGGCTTGGAGGTGCAGCGCCCTTGGTCATCAAGCCGCCGGCCCAGCAGTCCAGCTCGTGGAGGAGATCTTTTCTGAGTTTATTCTAATGTAGCAGTCTTACTACACCAGGTTTTGGGGGTTTGCTTTTTTTTTTTTTTATGGGTACGGGTTCTGGAGGCTTGAACTCAAAACCTAGGTGTGTCCCTGAGCTTTTTCTCTACCACTTTGAGCCAGAGCTTTACTTCTAGCTTGCTTGCTTGCTTACTTGCTTCCCCCCCCCCTCCGCCCACCCCCAGACCCTTCCTCCTCTCTGTCTCTTTTTTCTTTTTAGTTTAGTGGACATAGAAGTCTCACAGACTTACCTGCTTGGGCTGGCTTTGAACCACGATCCTCACGTCTCAGCCTTTGGTGCTCATGTTTGGTTTTGCCTTTTTTGAGGCACAGTCTCTGTAGGAGTGAGAAACTAACTCCAGGTTAGTTTGCAGCTTGCTCTCTCCTTTAGCTTCCCCAAGAGCAGGAATTGCAGGCAGGCAGCTCGTTGTGCAATTTTTTAATTAAGCATTTGCCTTGGGACACGTATCTGGGCAACTAGCAATTCAGAAGAATCAAATAGTGGTGAAGAATCAAACGTTTATGGGCTTTCTGTTTGTCTTATGAGGAACAGTCACTGCAAACAAGCATTTTGTACATAACGAGATTGCAAGTGATGAGAGGAAAAAACTAAAAGAGACTGACAGGGTAAGAGACTAAATAGAATTGAAGTGGATGGGCCTGTAAGAGTAAGAAGGTGGGAAATTAGGGGCTCACTCCTGTAATCTTAGCTACTCAGGAGGCTGAGATCTGAGGATCAAGGTTCAAAGCCAGCCTGGGCACAAAAGGACCTGAAACTCTGATCTCCGATGGGAAAGTGGGAAGTGGGGCTTGGCTTAAGGGTAGGTTGGCCTCCTTGAGCTGAAGAGCTCAGGGACAGTGCCCAGGCCTAGTTCAAGCCCCATAACCCACCAAAAAAAAAAGGTGGGAAGTTGACATTTCGGATATCATCTGGTAAGTGTTCTAGGCCCAGCTGGAACAGAAATCTGTAGTGTGGTTTGAATGTGATTTCTCTATTTTTGTGTTGTGCATTTGGTCCCCAGTGCTTCAGTGTTGAGAGGTGAGACCTGGGAAGGTGATGAGGTCTGAGGGCTCTGTCCTGGTGAACAGATCCATCCACTCAAGGATTAATGGGTTATTTGGGGAGTGACTTTGTGATAAAACTCATAGCAAGCTTTCTGAAGCATGCTTGCTCTGTGTCTGGCATTCGTCCATGCTCTTGGACTTCCCCGGTCTCAGAGAACCATGGGTTGAATGAGCCGCTGTTCTTTGTAGATTACCCTTACTGTGGCATTTAGTTGTAGCCACAGAAAACAAAGATAATCCCTTGTATGTGGGGAACATGAAGGATAATGTGAGTGGCCAAGAATAAGAGGAAGAGAAGAATACTCCGTACTTTTGTATGGTTTTGAGAAAACAAAGTATTATTTCAGATGCTGGATTACAGACCCGCTGTCATGACTTATTTATGCTTAAGCTCCTTGGCTTCGATCAAGTCTAGTGCTCTACCACTTGAGCCACATTCCCAATTTCCAGCTTTTGCTGGTTAGTTGGGGATAAGAATCTTGGGGATTTGTTAGTTTTTTGAACTGAGATCCTCAGGTCTCAGCTGCCTGAGTAGCTAGGATTGTAGGTGTGAGCCACAGTGCTCCACTGAAGAGTGGAGATTTTAGCCCAATACAGCGTGCACTCAGGACTGACATAGAGGCTTACCTTCCCCTTCCAGCCACAGGTACTTCCATCCCCCTGGGTGTCTCCTCTGAGTTGGGTTCCCCTCCCTCTCACTCCCCTGCCCTGAAACACTCTGTTCTTTCTGATATTACAGCAGATGAAGTTAGCTTTTGTTCAAGAAAAAACTATATATAATGCATCTTCTATCTGGTGAATATAATGTAACTCTTCTATTAACTACAACAAAAAATATATGGAAAAAAAGAAAAAACTATATAGAAATTAGGAATATTTATGAAGTCTGCAGACTCCTGAAATAGGCTTTTTTTGTTTCTTTTACACAGCTGAGTATCAAACTCAGGGACTCACAAATGTTCAGCAAGCATTCTACCTCTGTTAGAAATATGCTCTTTCCTTTGTCTTTGGTTTTATAAATTTAAAATTCTTTCTTTGAAGGGATTTGTTCAGTCTATTGAATTAGAATATATGGAAATGTAGCCTTTCTCTTGAAGATAATTCAGGTAGTTTCCAGTTATTTTTGAGTACTCTAAATTTTAAGGCATTTCAAAATTATTTCAGTGTTGAAAAACAGCTCTTAGAGGTGCTGGTGGCTCATACCTGTAATCCTGGCTACTCAAGAGGCTAAAATCTGAAGATTGAAGTTCTAAGCCAGCCTGGGCAGGAAAGTCCATTCTCGTTAACCACTAGAAAGTCAAAGTCTGGCTGTGGCTCTCAGTGATCAAGAGCCAACCTTGAACAAATAGCTCAGGGATAGCATCCAGATTCTGAGTTCAAGCCCCATGACTGACCAAAAAAGAAAGAAAAAGCTCTCTTAAGTCGGACCTGTTTCATAAATCATTTAAGGTGTAGGCTGGAACCATGTGCTAACAGCTCAGTGCCTGTATTCTTAGCAACTCAAAAAAAGCTGAGATCTGAGAATTGTAGTTCAAAACCAGCCTGAGGCCTGGAGTTTGGCCTAGGGGTAGAGTGCTTGCCTAGCATGCATGAAGATCTGGGTTTGTTTCCTCAGTACCACGTACAAAGAAAAAGCCAGAAGTGGTGCTGTGGCTCAACTGGTAGAGCTCTAACCTTGAGAAAGCCCAAGAACAGTGCTCAGGCCCTGAGCAAAAGCCCCAGGCATGGCAAAAAATAAAGTTAAAAAGAACCTGAACAAGGAAGTCTATGAGACTATTATCTCCATTAAGCTACCAAAAAAATAAATAAAAAACCAGGAATAGAGCAATGGCTTATGTGGTAGAGTGCTAGCCTGAGCAAAAGAAGCTCAGGTCTTCAGTTCAAGCCCCAGGACAGGCACCAACAAAAATTTAGACTGGAGCCAGACACGGTGGCTCATACCTGTAATCCTAGCTACTCCGGAGGCTGAGATCTGAGGATCGTGGTTCAAAGCCATCCCAGGCACTAAAGTCTATGAGACTTTTATCTCCAATTAACCACTAGCAAACCAGAAGTGGTGCTGTGGTTGAAGGGGTAGGGTAGTAGCCCTAAGAAGCCTAAGGACAGTGCCCAAGCCCTGAGTTCAAGCCCCAGGACTGGCAAAAAAAATAAAAAATAAAGCATAGTGGGCACAAAGGAAAATCATTTGCAAATTTAGGTTATCAGGATAACTCCTATATATAAGAATTAGAAAAATAAGACAAAAAGAAAAGCTATTGATGAATGCAGTCAAATTCAGGTTCCATTATGTAAAAAGTGAACTGAGTAACTTGGTAGGGATGGGCTGAGGAAATGGAGAACGATAAGAGGGTGACATTGATACATGGATTAAGATGCTCTGTTCTCATAACCTGATATGGGCTTGAAACCTCTTTGCACAGCCACTTAATTAAAACAAACAAACAAAAAAACAGGGCCGGTTGTTTGGCCTAGTGGTAGAGTGCTTGCCTAGCATGCACGAAGACCTGGGTTTGATTCCTTGGCATCACATACATAGAAAAAGCCAGAAGTGGTGCTGTGGCTCAAGTGGTAGAGCTGTAGCCTTGAGAAAGCCCAAGGACAGTGCCCAGGCCCTGAGTTCAAGCCCCAGGGCTGGCAAAACCCACTATTGATTAACTTTTGACATGAGCGCCTTAGTATCTCCAGAAATGATTGCCTGGTGTGTGCCCCAGATCCCTTCCTCTGCTAGTTAAACTCTCTTCAGCAATGGGAAGGAGACTTAGGAGGAGGCAAATGGCAGATCTATTGCAGTTCTTCATTGCTGGGGCTGGATTCACTGAGTTTTTGTAGTGGAGATCCGCCATCCTCCCTTGGTAGTGGCACTGTGACAAGAATGGAGTATGTGCCAGGAAACAATCTTTCTGTCCAGATTTTTCTATCTTCTTTCATCGTTGAGATTACTGTTAACCTCTTTTTTCAATAGCAGTCCAAACTTAGCTAATTGAAGCAGAAGCAGTATGTGTTCCCACACATACCCGTGTCCTCTGACATCCCTGTGAGCTGAGCCTGGAATCTGCAGCTAGGAGACAGAAATGGCATGGCTGACACAGCCTGGTGTAGGGGGATATGGGTCCAGTACGACAGCAGAGGGCTTGTGGCACATGTGTATGGGTGTGAGAGTACCCTTGCACTGAAGTAAAGCTGAATTACTGTCTGTTTCAGGTTATATGCAACATGGCTGTGACAGGTGTCCGATGGCTCACTGGTCCTTTAAGAAAGTCAGACACCTGGATCCGACTGTGGGGTGTGCTTCAAGGAACACCTTCACATAGACTCTTTTTTTCCTGGAACCAACACTTACATCTTCCTAGCACCAAACTAAATGTGCCATATTGGAAAACACTTTCCCATCATAGTTTGTCTCTCAAGCTCCCTGGGCTTTTAGTATCTCCAGAATATCTTCCATTTTCCATAAGACTCAAAAGCAATATAAGCTCTAAAAAATCTGCTAAAAAGACTCTGCAAAATGTTGAGGAGGACTCTGCTGATGAGGGCGAAGAGAGGGAGCGGCAGGAGCAGGAGGAGGAGTCTGAGGAGGACCCTGCTGTGCCCAAAGACTACAAAGATCTGGACAAAGTTGTGCAGTCTTTTCGTTATGATGTCATCCTGAAGACTGGCCTTGATGTTGGGAGAAAGTGAGTATGACCTGTTTCATTGTGAACTTGCTTGTCCGGTTATTTCAGTGCATCATTACAAATCACTTAGCCCATATTACAGTAAAGAAAAACCACCAACATGAAGGGGCCTTGTGATAATTTACTTCAGTTAGTTCCTTGTATAGATGAGAAAGCTGATCCCCATAGGCCATATTTCCTTTGATTCTAAGACACAGTTGATTTTCTGGTGAGTCATTGATTAACTGTGTGTGTGTGTGTGTGTGTGTGTGTGTTTTAGATGGAACCAGGACCTTGCACATGCTAGGCAAGTGCTTTATATATCTCCACTCCATCTGTCTCTCTGTCCACATACATCTAAATGTATATGTATCCATAGAAATAGATATAGCAGGCCATAGTGCTGTCCCTTAGCCTTTTTCCCTTTAGGTTGGTGATCTACTACTTGACCACAACTCCACTTCTCACTTTTAAATGGTTAATTGGATGGCTTCAAACCAAGATGCTCAGATTTTAGCCTCCTATGTAGCTAGGATTATGGACACAAGCCACCAATGCCTCTATATTTATTTACTTATTTATTAGTTGGGTATATCACTTATATAGGGAGCTATTTCAATTTATTTTACCCCCTCTGTCATGTTCCCTGCATCCTTTCCTAAAGGTTGAAGTTTAATAGAAGTGACTTCAGAGAGTAGTTGCTAAGATTAAAAGACTACCTATGACGGCACCTGTATATTAGCAATAGCTAATAATAAAATATTTTAGCTCGTTGCTGGTGGCTCACATCTGTAATCCTAGCTACTCAGGAAGCTGAGGTCTAAGGATTATGGTTTGAAGCTAGCCCAAGCAGGAAAGTATTGAGATTCTTTTTTTGGGGGGTGGGGGGTTGTCTTGGGGCTTGAACTCGGCTTGGGCTGTGTCCCTGAACTCTTCAGCTCAAGGCTACTACCCTTGAGCCAAGCCCCACTTCCCGTTTACTAAAGGTTAATTGGAGATAGGAGTCTCGAGTCCTGGAGTCCTTTTGTGCCCGGGCTGGCTTTGAACTTTGATCCTCAGCTCTCAGCTTCCTGAGTAGTTAGGCATGAGCCACCAGCGCCAGCTCTGAGATTCTTATCGCTGATAAACTCAGAAAAAACTGGAAGTGGTGCTGTGGTTAAAGTGGTAGAGTGCTAGCCTTGAGCACAGAAAGGCTCAGGGATAGAGCGCAAGCCCTGAATTCAAGCTCCAGAACTGGCAAAAAGAAAGAAAGAAAATATTTTGTGTTCATATATAATATGTAGAAATATTAAGCTTAGCTTCTATGATTTCTATAATTCTCTCTCTGCCAAACAAATTATAATAGTGATCTTTATTGTTCATTCCTTTAGTGATCATTGACTGTGTGCAATACTTCATACAGGTATGAATTTGTCATATGAAGCTGGGCACTGGTGGCTCATGCCTATAATCCTAGCTCATCAGGACCTGAGATCTGAGGATCATGATTCAAAGTCAGCCCAGGCAAGAAAGTCCAGGAGACTCTTCTCTCCAATTACCATAACAAGCCAGAAACAGAGCTATGGCTCGAGTGGTAGAGTGCTTGCCTAGCCCGCACAAAGACCCAGGTTGAATTCCTCGCTACCGCATACATAGAAAATGTCAGAAGTGGTGCTATGACTGAAGTAGAGACCTAGCCTTGAGAAAGCCCAAGGACAGTGCTCAGGCCCTAAGTTCAAGCCCCAAGACTGGTGGCAAAAAAAGGTTCAGGCCCTGACTTGAATCTGCGTGTGTGTGCGTGTGTGTGCACACACACACACATTGTGGTATGAAGAAATTCAGAGCTTAACAAAAGTAATTTGTACATTTAATTATATAGTTTAATATTCTAATCCACAAAGTTTAAGAGGCTCAAAAATGCTTGTGAGCCAGGTGCAGAGGCTGAAATCTGAGGATCAGGTTCAAAGCCAGCCTGGGCACAAAAGGACTTAAAACTCTTATCTCCAGTTAAGTGGGGCTTGGCTCAAAGGTAGGGTGGTAGCCTTGAGCTGAAGAGCCCAGGGACAGCGCCCAGGCCAAGTTCAAGCCCCATGACCCACACACACAAAAAAAATTCTTGTGTGCCCATAGACCTCTTTTGACATTGGGACCAGGATTTGTTGGGTGCTTTCTAACATCTGGCATAATGGGCCCTTTCCTTTCTCAGAGAAGTAGCTGCTGCTGTTACTATTAGGCTGAATGAAGCCCAACTGTCTAACTGGAGTCAGAGCATCAAAAAGGAAAGGGGCTGACTTTTTGTTGGTATCTTTCTGGTCTGCTTGCCTTGTGGCTGAGATTCAGAGAAGTGAGCTGCTTTTGGATAGCAATCTCTCCAGCCTTGGTACAGATTGCCAGAGGGTTTCTTAATGGCCTGCCACATGTGTGGTGCCTTGTTTTTTCATTCAGTGTAGAGCAGATGTCTGAGAAGGAAGTAATCACTCTCTTTCACCATTGTGAATCACTGGCTTCAGCCAGGTCACCACTGCACTGTGAACATGAGGCTTCAAATGCCTGCCATAGCCTCGTCCAAAGCAGGTCCCTGCAGAGGTTCAGGCTCTGTTGTAACCTTTGGGTTCCAAGCTTGCTTATTTGTTTGTTTATTGTGCTAACTCTGTGATTTGAACTCAGGACCTGAGCACTGTCCCTGAGTTTTTCTGCTTAAGACTAGCACTCTGCCACTTGTGCCATAGCCTTACTTCCTGCTTTTTCAGCGCTAATTGGAGATGAGTGTCTTATGAAGCTTACCTCTTGGACTGGCTTCAAACCAAGATCCTCAGATCTCAGCCTCTTGAGAAGCTAGGGTTATAGATGCAAGCCAGTAGCAGCTAGCTAAAACATGGGATCTATGTTTAGATACTACCCTTGCAATCAAAATGGAAAGTCACTGTCAAATAATGGTAGGTGTTTTTCTCTCCACTGTATAATTGTTTTGAATATATTTCTGTATTTTAAAAATGCTTTTTTTTTTTTAAATAGCAAAATAGAAGATGCCTTCTACAAAGGTGAACTGAGACTGAATGGGGAAAAGTTGTGGAAGAAAAGCAGAACGGTGAGAAATTAAACTTATATTGAGAGCCAGATAGTTCTGGTTGCTGTCTGTACTCTGGTGCTCCAGATCTTCCGTGTTCTCTAGCCTTGGTCTGCCTGGTCGGAGCTGTCAGCAGGCTTTAGTCACAGGCCACTTTCCTTTGTACACTTAAAATGACCTTGTGATGAAGAAGTCTTTGGGATACACCACCTTGGGGACTGGTAGAAATCTATTAACTTTAGCCCCCATGGAATCACAGTAGGTTACAAGGAAGTATTTGATCCCTGTAAAGGTGATATTGGAACAGATGTGTGAATGTTCATTTCAGCAGCACACGTGAGCATTGCTGAGGCATTCCTTTGTGTGCAGGCAGCATGCAGAAAGATCATCTCTATTTTCTGACAGGTCAATAACAATTGAGGAAAAAAAAGTTTTTTTATAAAGAAGTGTCTTTCCAGGAAATGGTTCTGTGGCTTAAGTGGTAGCTAGCCTTGATCAGAAAGAGGCTCAGAGACAGAGCCCAGGCCCTGAGTTCAAGCCCCAGGACTGGAGGTGGTTGGAGGGGCGAGACAAAAGTATTTTCAGTATTTACTCTGGTAACATCAAAGTTTAAGGAAAAGCATTTTGACTCATGCCTGTAATCCTAGCTGCTCAGGACCCTGAGAACTGGAGGATTCAGATTTGAGGCCAAGGCAGGGAATATGGCTTAGTGGTAGAGTGTTGGGCTAATATGCATGAAGCCTTGGGTTCAGTTCCTCAGTACCACATAAACAGAAAAAGGTAGAAGTGGCACTGCAGCTCTAGTGGCTCAAATAATGGACTGCTAGCCATGAGCAGAAGAAGCTCAGGGACAGTGCCAGGCCCTGAGTTCAAGCCCCAGGACTGGCAAAAAAAAGGGGGGGAGGGGAAATGGGGACCAAGACATGAGAAAGAGTATCAATGTATGTGAAGTAATGTACCTTCTATCTAGCGAATATAATGTAACCCTTCTATTAAAAAATATATGGGAAAAAAAAAGGTTTGGCAGCATCAGACCTACGATATCAGAAGGCATCTCTTTATCAGTTTTTGTGTTTTGCTGGTTGTGGGACTTGACCTCTGGGCCTGAGCGTTGTCCCTGGGATCTTCAGCTGAAGGCTACCACCCTACCCCTTGAGCCACAGTGCCACTTCCGGTTTTCTGGTGGTTAATTGAAGATAAGAATCTGAGACTTTTTAGTGACCAAGCTAGCTTTGAACCACAATCCTCAATCTCAGCCTTCTGAGTAGATAGGATTACAGGCTTGAGCTATGGTGCCTGGCTTCTTTATCAGTTGCTTTTGTTTGCCAATCCTGGGCTTGAGGTCAGGGCCTGAGCACTATCTTTAGATTTTCTCAAGGCCAGAGCTCTACCACTTGCACCTCAACACCACTTCCAGCTTTTTTTTCCCCATATGTATGTGGTACCAAGAAATCGAACCTTTGGCTTTGTGCATGCTAGGCAAGAACTCTACCACTAGGCCAAAATCCCAGCCCCAAGAAGCTAGACATGCTTTTTGAGATATTTTTAATTTTTCTTCTTTAATATTTCAAAATCCCTTTGGGGTTTGCCACCTCTTGTCACCCTGGGACACACTGATGTTCTCATAAAGGGTAGGGCAGCAGGAAGAATTCTTTGTTTGCTCCCCTATTAAAAGGTATTTGCAGCTGGTTTCCTGCACAGAAAGAGTGGGACACGTACTCCCCGTGCTTGTCAGTCGTCAGCCCAAAGGTCCATCCCTCTGGGCAGCCTTGAGCTGACAAGCTCAGACTGGTCTCAGCCCTTGTTCAGGCAGCTGCACAAAACCAGGTGCTCCAGATAGGCCCTTCTCTGCCCTTAATTGCTTTCTCCTGCTTGTAGCCTGGCCCCCGTTCCTCACCCCGGTCTTCTGAAGGCAAGATGTGTTCTTAGAATAAGAAATGATTACCCCCTGAACACCTTGCCTCTCTGCTGGGACCTCATTTATAAACCCTAAAGCCTATTTTTCTTTCCCTGCTTTGAGATATTGTTAACTACAGTCTAATTGCTGCTGCTTCATTCTGCCTTGGGTGTTCTGTTGTCTCGGCTGCCATCCAGATTTCTCCTGAGGGTCAGCAAAGGCAGAGGCCAGCATTAACACTCAGCTTGCCTTGTTACTAGGAGGCCTGGTAGCCATAGAAACTGCAGCTAAGGGGAGATTGGAAATGTAGATATTTGGAGCAGCCACTAATCCCAGCCAGTTTTGCTTTGTGTCTGCTAAAGGACAGTGTCTCTGAGGCGAATAAAGAATGTCTCGCCTTCCTTGGTCTGCTCCATGGAGCCTGGCTCTGGCTCTGGCTCTGGAGGGCCAGCTGCTTGTCTGATGCTGCAGCTCCAACCCTGGCTACCTACAGCTGACCAAAGCTTTTCTGTGATCTGTGAACCCAGTGGGGCCCACACTGCGGAAGGTGCTGGCCATCTGTTGACTTCCACATGGGGTGAAGTACCACGTGTGGGGCTGTGGCCTTCCTGAACAGCCATTGATTGATGTCTTACGACTGCCTGGTCTCAACCCACAGCCCCCAAGTCTCACTTCTCAAGAATTAGAATCATAGGCTGGAGTCAGTGCTCAGTTTATTTTCCTTTTTTCGTCGTTTGTGCTAGTCCTGAGGCTTGAACTCAGGGCCTGCTTGCTGTCCCTGAGCTCCTTTTGCTCAAGGCTAACCCTCTATCACTTGAACCACAGTACCACTTCCAGCTTTTTCTGAGTAGTTTACTGGAGATAAAAGTCTCACAGACTTCCCTGCCTGAGCTGGCTTCAAACCACAATCCTCAGATCTCAGCCTCCTGGGTTGCTAGGATTATAACTATGAGCCACTAGCACCTTGGTTATTTTTCTTTTTTTAAGACAAAGTGTGTAGCCCAGAATAATCTACCTCACTCAGCCTCAAATGATGGGATTCTAGGTGTGAGCCACCAGTCCCAGCAAGCATTATATTTCTATACTATGATTTTTCAAGCCAATTTGGCCATTTTTAAAGACTTAACCCAGTAAAAGTACTGCAGAGCAGGGTCTGCAGATAATACCTGGTTGGGCCCCTGCTTTACACTTAAGGGGGAAAGCCATGTTGGTGTTTAGACCTGGTATGAGTCTTCTTATTTCTCAGAGGGGAGCCAGTTACTGGTTTAAAATATGCCACTGTGGCAGCTACTCTGGGCCTCCATGACAGACCAGAGTGTCACAGCCAACAGCTGTGTATGCCCACATTATAAATTCAATATGGGGCCTGCCAAGGGCTTGAGTGGGTGGGAGAGGAAATAGAGGCTTGCCTTTATGAGATTTTTTTTTTTTTGGTCTCTGGGCCTGGACACTGTCCCTGAACTCCTCAGCTCAAATCTACCGCCTTACCCCTTGGAGACACAGTCCCACTTCCCATTTTTTTAGTGGTTAGTTGGAGATAAGAGTTTCATGTTCTCTGGCTGGCTTTGAACTGAGATCAGCAGATCTCAGCCTCCTGCGTAGCTAGGATTACAGTTTTGACACTCTAAAGTTTCATAATTGGGAATTAAGGTTAAAGTTGATGTTTGACGTCATGTGTCTTAAACTGAATCTCTTCAGTCCTTTGCCATTCTACTTTTTTGCTAGTCCTGGGACTTGAACTTAGGGCCTGAGCACTGCTGTTGGGCTTTCTCAAGGCTAGGGCTCTTCCACTTGAGCCATAGCTTTTTCTATATATGGGGTACTGAGGAATCAAACCCCGTTCTGTTAGGCAAGCACACTATCACTAGGCAAAACTCCCCACCCCACTCTACTTTTTTGGTTTTTTGTTTGGGTATTTGTTGTTTTTTGAAGGCTTGAATTCAAGGATTCAGGGTCTGGACACGTGTCTCTCTGTCTTTATCTCTCTCCCTCTCCCTTTACCTATCACTCCTCTCTCTCTCTCTCTCTCTCTCTCTCTCTCTCTCTCTCTCTCTCTCTCTCTCTCTTCTCCCTCTCCCTCTCTCCCTCTCTCCCTCTCTTCCTCTCTTCCTCTCTCCCCCTCTCCCCCTCTCCCCCTCTCTCCCTCTCTCCCTTTCTCTCGCCCCTTCTCTCTACCAGTATGGAGCCTGAGCTCAGGAACTTACATTCTTGCTTGGCTTAAGGCTGGTGCTCTACCAGTTGATCCCCACTTGGACTTACCTGACTTTGTTTTAGTGAAGTCATGGCCCTTGGCATCCAGGTGTGCTTAGACCCTGAGTCTCTGGGAGATCTTCTGACTTCCTGAGCCCGTCCACAGCACAGGCCTGACGCTCACTGTTGGCATCCCTGGACTCACTCAGCCCACAGCCTCCTTGTGCATGCTAGCAGAAGCCCATCCGACCCATGCAGTCAGCATGCGACTCTACCCTCTTGTGGTCCTTTTGTTTTTGTTCTTGAGATAGTCTTACTGTGCGGCTCCGACAAACCTCAAACTCTTGATCCTGCTACCTCAGACACCTGTGTGTTGGGATTCCCACCACACCCAGCTTCCCTGGTCTTCTCTTTTTTTTTTTCCCCAGTCCTGGACTTGAACTCAGGGCCTGAGCACTATCCTTAGTTTTTTCCTCAAGGCTAGTGCTCTTACCACTTGAGCCACAGCACCACGTCTAGCTTTTTCTATGTATGTGGTATCAAGGAATCAAACCCAGGTCTTCGTGCATGCTAGGCAAGCACTCTACCACTAGGCCAAACTCCAGGCCCTGGTCTTCTCTTTTATTTGTATTCCATCTTCCCCACCCTCCAGGTTATGGGGCTTTAATTCTGGGCCTGGGACACTGTCCCTGAGCTCTTTTGCTCAAAGCCAACACTCTACACTCTACCATTTTAAGCCACAGCTCCACCTCTGTTTTTGAGTGATTAGTTGGAGATATGAGTCTCACCAGGACTTTTCTGTCTGATTTTTCTGCCACCAGGAGTAGCTTCTAGTGTGATCCTCAGATCTCAGCTTCCTGAGAAGCTAGGATCACAGATGTGAGCCACCACCGGCTTGAATTCCATCTTTGAATTGAAGCTTGTTGGTCTTAGTGATTGAGAAGCCTCACGGGAGCCAGCACCTCTGGCAAAGCAGTGGCAAACTGCCCCTCCCCATTTCATGCAGGTGGTATAGGTTAGGAATCAGTGAAAGGACAGTAAAAGAAAACATACCAGGAAGCTGAGTCGTGTCTTGTGGGGGCTCATGGAGAATTGTGATATAGGGATGGGTAGGGATAGATGCAGGAAGAGTGATAGAAGGAATGACACTGAACAGAATGTATTGTATACACAACTGATTGAAACAGCTTTTGAAAGATAATAGGAAATACATTTTTTTCTGTTTTTTGTTTTTGTTTTTTGTCATTTGTGGGCTTGAATACTGGGCCTGGGCACTGTCCCTGAGCTCTTTGGCTGTCTCAGGGACTTTCATGCCAGTGCTCAATTTGAACCGAGACCCTCAGATCTCAGCCTCCTAAGTAAACACATTTTAAAATAGAAACAAAGCACTAGGTCTAGAAGGAGGTCAGTGAAAGGGCGCCGGAGGCCACCTCACGGCAGGGATGGCCAGTATCCTGCACATTCATCTGGGCCCTGCTTTGTGGTTCGCCAGTCTTCCAAAAACATGGTCACAGTCTTCCTTCCATAACCCAGGGGACACAGCGTTGGCCATCCATGGAGAGACTTGAAGTGGCCTGGGCTTCCCCAAGTCGAATAAAAGTCCCCCTTCCTTCTTTTCAGGTGAAAGTAGGAGATACTTTGGATCTTCTCATTGGAGAGGACAAGGAAGCAGAAACAGAGGTAGTGATGCGGGTTCTCCTAAAAAAGGTGCTTGAAGAGAAAACGGAAAGTGAAAAATACCGCGTGGTGCTCCGACGGTGGAAGAGGCTGCTGTTGCCAAAGAAGAGTCGTTCTAAATGAAAGCACGCCCTCCTCACGGCTGCTCCCGGTGTGCTGGGCGAGGGGCTGCTTCCAAGAGGATCTTTTTATGAGAATAAAGTTCTCCTACCCTCTGTGGCATAAGCTGAGACGTTTGTGGAAGCTGGGGCTCCCCACCACCCACCTCCAAGCACCTTTTGAGATCCCCAGCCATCTACCTCGGGAGGCCGCACAATAAACTGCTCTTGTTGTCTCTTCATGCTCTCACTCACCTCTTCCCAACTGCAAGCTGCAAAGTGGAGGCCGCCAGGCAGGTTATTGAAGGGTCTTCAGGAAAGGGGGTGTCCTTTCTCTCCGCAGCTTGTACCCTCGCCTCCCTTTAGTCTGTCTTCAGAAGTCTGGACCTATAATTCCTTTCCACTCGGAATTTCTTGTGGAGGGTGGGGCAGTAACAGAAGGCATCACAGGCTTGTTTAGGAATGGCCCCGGAGCTAAAGAGTGGCTTAACCTTTCTGGAGATTCTTTTAAAAACTACACATAGCTGGGCGTAGAGGCTCCCACTGCAATCCTAGCTACTCAGGACGCTAAGATCTGAGGATCAAGGTTCAAAGCCAGCCCGGGGAACAAAAGGACCTGAGACTCTTCTCTCCAATTAACCTCTAGAAAATGGGAAGTGGGGCTATGGCTCAAAGGTAGGGTGGTAGCTTTGAGCTGAAGAGCTCAGGGACAACACCCAGGCCCAGAGTTCAATCCCCACAGCCCCCCCCACACACATACACACACGCACAGTCACAAGAATAGTCTACAAAGCCTAAAACTATTCGACCCTTCATAGAGCAAGTTTCATTCCTAATTTAGGATAGAAGCAGAGGGCTTAATTTAAGGTAGAAGTGGGAAGTACACAAGTCTTACAAAGAGACTAGAGAAACAGGATAATTCCCAAAAGGATCAAACTGCTGGCATTGAAGGTGAACTGCATGGAGCAAGTTCCAGGCTGCAGTACCTGGAAGCTGCCATGCTAAGAGGAGGTGAGCTCAGCTTCCTGTTAGATGGTGTCCCACGCATTCATGAGCTCCAGTACTACTAAGACTCCAGACAGACTGAAGGAAAGGGAATCTTCCCCAGCCCAAAGTGCAGCTGATGTTGGGGCCAATGAGTCTGGGAGCCCCCCACCACCCCACCCGGCACAACACACACCATTTTTTCACAAGACTGGGAAATCAGTTTTTACCTGAAAACATAAAGCTCTCTAGGTGAAATACTGTGTGGTGTACTTGGGAGCTTTTGTGTTTTACCACTTGTTTTATTGGCTTTACTGAGTCATCAGCAAAAATTATATGTTGAATTTCTACATGGCTTAATTATAATTTAGGAGATTGTGTCCATATTTTCTCTCTCTTCCCTTTCCCCTTTCCCATGTCCTCTCGTGGGGATGCGTCTGGGTAAGGAAAGTGATTAGAAAGCCTGTGCAGCATGGTGGGAGAGGCTGGCCAGTCCAGTGGGATGTTGGAGTCCTGCTTTTCAGGCCTGCCGCTGCCATTAGCAAGTGTCACCTCGGCCATGACTACCTTAATCCTGCTGAGGCCTGCTGTCCTCACTGGGCAAGTTGGGGTCAGGATATTGAAGCTGCCTTGTGTCTCTGATCAGAAAGAATGTTAACACGGGGTAAGGAGTAGAGAGGCAAGGATTTGGGGACAGCATTTGGGAAGAGTGAGGGTTTAATACAGGATCTCTGCAAGTCCCAGCTTGGCCTCAAACAGCCCTCCAGGCTCAGCTTCCAGAGTGCTGGAACTACAGGCCTGTGCCACCACCCTGAGTTCAGGAAGGGCCACTCGAAAGACAGCTGCAGCTCTTGATAATTGGCGCCCCAGTGCTGCTTCACAGGTTTGGTCCATTTCCAATTTCTGTTTTGAAAATCTAAGCAAAAACCTTGAGAAAACTGATTGCGGTAGTTGTGGGCAGTGCAGGGACTTGTTACATGTTCATGAAATGGTAGAAAATATATAGGAGCCTCTCAAACGATTATGGACAGGGACTGGGAATATGACTTAGTGGTAGAGTGCTTGCCCAGCATGCATGAAGCCTTAGGTTCAATTCCTTAATACCACATAAACAGAAAAGGCCAGTAGTGGTGCTCTGGTTCAAGTACTAGAGGGCTAGCCTTGAGAAAAAGAAGCTATGGCTCTGTGGCTCGTGCCTGTAATCCTAGCTACTTGGGAGGCTGAGATCTAAGGATCGAGGTTCAAAGCCAGCTCAGGCACTAAAGAGACTCTTATCTCCAGTTAATTCCTAGAAAACAGGAAGTGGAGCTGAGGCTCAAAGGTTAGGGTAGTAACCTTGAGCTGAAGAGCTCCTAGACAGCACCCAGGCCTAGAGTTCAAGTCCCATGAAAGGAAGAAAAAGAAAAAAGAATTATAGGGCCCTTGCCATTAAGTCATAGCTGGAACTAGAGGACAGCATCTTCTAATCTTCCAGCAAGGTCTCCAGCAAAAATGACCAGAATCAGGAGATGGTGGCTCATGCCTAAAATACACACACACACAAAAGAAAATATTTGAGCACTTTACCCTGACAATAAAAAAAAATGAATAAATAAAAGAAAATATTTGGATATATTGTAATAGTGGTTCTCAACTTGGAGTACCCTTTGGTGACATTTGGCAATGTCTGGAGGTATTTTGAGCTGTAACAGGAAGTAGGGTGCTACAGACACCAAGAAGGTAAACCTGGAGCGATGCTGAGGTACAGACCACCCCCCCCCACAAGAAGGAGTGTCCAAGTCAAATGTCTAGAGTACCACAGTGACATCCTATTGTAATAGGTGCCAGAGTATGGCTTTGGCTTTGGTTTGATTGGCTTAAATGTTCAGGAGAGCCTGAAAATGCTTCTGGTGTGTTGGAAGTTTTAAATGAACAAAAAATTTAAGGTTATGACTATATTGGAAGTTGCCATCCAATCGTCAATCAATGATGACAGTCTTGCTGGGAGTTTGGCCTAGTGGTAGAGGGCTTGCCTCAGTTTGATTCCTCATTATCACATACATAGAAAAAGAAGTAGTGCTGTAGCTCTAGTGGTGGAGCTCTAGCCTTGAGAAAGGACAGTGCTCAGGCCCTGAGTTCAAGGCCCAGGATTGGCAAAAAAGAAAAAAGACCTAGGTGCCAATGGTTCATGCCCTGTAACCCTAGCTACTCAGGAAGCTGAGATCTAAGGATCATTGTTTGAAACCAGCTCAGGCAGGAAAATCTGTGAGTCTTCTATCTCCAATGAACCAGCAAAAACGAAGTGAAGCTGTGGCTTAAGAGGTAGAGCTCTAGCCTTGAGCAAAAAAGCTTGAGACATGGGCTGGTTGTAAGTAATGGTAGAGCGCTTGCCTCACAAGAGCAATGTCCTGGGTTGATCTCCAGTACCAAAAAGAGAAAAGAGAAGTGTGCCCTCCTAGCTACTGAGGAGGCTGAAATCTGAGGATCAGTGTTCAAAGACAGGTCGGAGAGGCCTTGAGATTCGATCTCCAATTAATCACAGAAAAAGCCAGAAGTGGTGCCGAGGCTCAAATGATAGAGCTCTAGCCTTGAGCAAAAATGAGCTTAGGGATAGTGTCTAGGCCCTCAGCTCAAGCCCCAGGACCAGCAAAAAGGAAAATGTAAATAATAAATGTCTGTCCTTAAGACATAAAGTTTACCTGCTACAGCTCTGTCTTGCCTTGGTTGTAAACCTTTCAAAAAGCTGCTGATAGAAATCTCCAGTGCAGGAGGCTCTCCAGGGAGGAAAGGATTGGCATGCCCCTCTCCCCACCCTCCTTACTTTGAGCACAGCGGTGTTTCTACCTTGGAAATCATCAACACTGTGAAGCAGGGCCTAGTTTTCACCTTTGGAGAAGCAATTGTTATAAACATTTAACTAACATCCAGTTCAGGAGTTCTCCCATTGGCAAAAATCTTGGCCACTCTAACCAATACTCATTCTTGAAGACAGTAGATTAATACCCATTCTTGCTTGTTAATCTACCTGCCAGACATTTGACAGAGGCTTACCACCCCATTTACTGCTTGAAATTTTTTTGAGATATGAAACAGGATGCAGGTATGTGTGTATGGCATTACTGGGGCTTGAACTCTATGCTATCCCTGAGCTGCTTTGTTCAAAGCTGACACTCTACTATGACTTGAGCTTCTGCTCCACTTCTAGTTTTGTTTTTTGTTTTTTTGTGGGGAGGGGGGTGGACGCGGTGGGGGGACTTGAACTCTGGGTCTGGGCCCTATCCCAGAGCTCTTCAGCTCAAGGCTACTGCCCCACCATTGGAGTCTCAACCTCAACTTCTTTTTTTTTCCCCCCCTCAACTTCTTTTCTTGTGGTTAATTGGAGATAAGACTCTCACATTCTATTCTTTTGTGCCCAAGCTGGCTTCGAAGCTCTGAACCTCGATCCTCAGATTTCAGCCTCCTGAGTAGCTGGGATTGCAGGTGTGAGCCTCGGTGCCTGACTCTACTTCTAGCTTTTTGGTAGTGAATTGGAGATTAGAGGGTCTTCAGTTTGTCTGCCTGGCTTCAACCCTCCATTCTCGGATCTCGGCCTCCTGAGTAGCTGGGATTACAGGCATGAGACATTGATGCCTGGCTTTTTTTTTTTTAAACGTATGCCCCATGCATAGAACAGTGTGCTGAGCTCTCAGCTTGTTAAAGCCAAAGAGTTGCACAGAAATGGCACAAACTAAATGCCAGACCAGGGATATTGCCTTCTTCAGTCAGCAGTCAGCACTTGGGAAGCAACTTCCGTCTTGAGAGAAGCAGAGTCAGGGATTCTTGCAATCTTGTAGATGTGCCTCAGGCCACAGTCCAGCCCAATTCCCTGAGCAAGGGTGTCTTTCCTAGCCTCTCAAGCAGAGAGGAGAAGCTTGGCTCTAGTTTCTCCCACACAGAACTTGAAAACCACCCTCAGGCAAGAAATGACAGATTTGTGCTGTTTACTACTGGGACCTTCTCCCCAAGTTCTAGACTGAAAAGCCAGCGCAAGAGGGTGGGGCTTGGTGGAATTACTGCCCAGAAATAGCTGGCCCTCCAAGTACAATTGGTTGAATGAATAAATTTCCTTTAAAAGGCAGATTCCTACTGCATTCCTTTATTATTCTTTTCTTTTCCCCCAGTCCTGGGGCTTGAACTCAGGCTTGAGCTTTCTCAAGGCTAGTGCTCTACCACGTAAGCCACAGAACCGCTTCTGACCATTTCTGTGTATGTGGTACTGAGGAATCAAACCTAGCGCTTCATGCATGCTAGGCAAGCACTCACACTAGGCCACACTCCCTGCTCCTGCATTCCTTATTATACTTTCTGTTTCTGGTTTCTGGTTTCTTCAGCCTTTTTCTGACTATAAAACCAATCTTCTGGGGCCAGAAGTGTAGCCTAGTGATAGAGTACTCGCCTAGCATGCACAAAAGCCCTGGGTTCGATTCCTCACATATACAGAAAAGGCTGGAAATGACATTGTGGCTTAAGTGGCAGAGTGCTAGCCTTAAGCAAAAAGTGTCCAAGGACAGTGCCCAGGCCCTGAGTTCAAGCCCCAGGACCGGCAAAAAAAAAAAAAATTAGGCTGGGAGTTTGGCCTAGTAGTTGAGTGCTTATCTAGCATGCACAAAGACCCGGGTTTGATTCTTCAGTACCATATACATAGAAAAAAGCCGGAAGTGGTGCTAAGGCTCAAGTGGTAGAGTGCTAGCCTTGAGAAAGTCCAAGGAGAGTGCTCAGACCCTGAGCCCAATCCCAGTACTGGCCAAAAAAAAAAAAAATTATATATATATATATATGTCTCCTATATATGTCTCCTTATATATATATATGTCTCCTAGAAATCTACTCATTACCTGACTTATATAACTATAATCCTCTGTATATCACCTTTATAATAACAACAAATTTTTTAAAATTAAAAAGTCATGCCATACCCCCAAAACCCAACTTCCTCTGCTCAGCTCACTAGAAGACTTATTCTATTTTATGAAATTATATGTTCTCAATTTTTTTTGTGTATGTGGGTGATAGGGCCTAACTCGGCCTGGGCACTGTCCCTGAGCTCTCTTCAGCTCAAGGCTACCGCCCTACCCTTGAGCCAAGCCCACCGCCCTTCCCTGGAGCCCCACTTCCCATTTTCTAGAGGTTAATTGGAGATCAGAGTCTCAGGTCCTTTTGTACCCCAGCTGGCTTTAAACCTCGATCCTCAGATCTTAGCCTCCTGGATAGCTAGGATTACAGGCATGAGCCACCACACCCAGCTATATTGTCCATTTTTTAAAAATATATTTTTATTGTAATTAATAGAAGGGTTACATAATATTTGCCAGATAAATTGTCTATTTTTTAAAATGAAAATAAGTCAATGAAGCCAGATGCCAGTGGCTCATGCCTGTAATCCTAGCTACTCAGGCTGAGATGGTTCGAAGCCAGTCCTAGCAGAAAAATCTGAAAATCTTATCTCCAACTAATCAGCCCAAGTGGTAGAGCATTAGTTTTTAGCAAAAAAGCTATGGGAGAACATAAGGTCCTGACTTCAAGCGCCTCTATCAGCACACACAAAAATAATAGAAGTCAGTTAGGATCATTAACTAGGTCAGGCATGGTGGTACATACCTGGAATCCTAACTTCTAGGATGGCAGGAGGATAGATGTCTAAAGACTGTCTGTGCAAACCCATCTAAAAAACAGACTAAAGCGAAACAGCTGCTAGGGAGCATGGTTCAACCAGTAGTGCACTATGCCCTGGCTTCAAATACCACTACCACCAACCAAAAAGAAACAAATATGCAAACTGAAATGGTTCCTAAGTCATTTTTATTAGGGCAGCTCCAGAAATCTACAAACTGTGGACAGTAGCAAAACTCCATGTTAAATTCCTGGACAGCAGAGACAGCTACACCAAGTCCACAAACTCCCCACAATCTGGCCATCATCTCTGGGCGTCTCCAGTCTGCCAGTTACCGCACTAAGTTACTAACCTGTAGAGGCACTGGTTTCCCTGTGTACATGTAGCACGGCTTCGCTGAGGAGTCAATGAAATAACACAAGCCCAGCACTCAGCACATTGCAGACACATCACAAGTATTGAATAATAGGAGCTATTTCTGGAAACAAACACTTTGTAACCCATGGGTCACCTCTGAAACCCCAGCTGTGGCACTGCAGGGGCTGCTGGGAAATGGCTGTGGTGCTCACTGCTCTCTACCTCTCCATGACACCATTCGACATCTGAGACCAAAGACTCTATTTAGAAGAACAAATGAATTCTTTGAAAGAAACTCAATAGCCTTCCCCTTGCAGAAATGGCTTATCAAATACCATGGAATCTGTTCATTGACTGGAAGCCTGGATGCAAAAGCATTTGTAAACCTGCATCTTCCCACTACTCTGAAAGTTTATTTTCTTGTCTAAGCTAAGATTCAGCTAAGCACCCAAATGTATACCACTTTTTCAGCTCTTATCTAGATCTAGAAAAACATTAACATTCCATGTGGGTAATACACCTAGTAAGTTGCTGGAAGATACTATGTACCTGTGTGCATCTCTCAATGTGCTCCTGAAACCCATGCGTCTGTGGCCCATATCTATAATCCTAACTGCTCAGGAGGCTGAAGATAGCAAATCCCAGCTACCCTGGACAGGAAAGTCCTTAAGACTCTTATCTCCAATTAACCACTTAAAAGAAGCCAGAAATGGAGCTGTGGTTCAAGCAATAGTGCCAGCCCTGAGTGAAAAAAGCTAAAGCACAGTGCCTAAGCCCTGAGTTAAAGCCCCAGAATCACACCAAACAAGGAAAAGAAACAGTAGCTGGGAAGGCTGTAATCCTAGCTACTCAACAGGCTGAGATCTGAAGTTTCTGGTTCAAAGCCAGCCTGAGCAGGAAAGTCCCTGAGACTTTTTTTTTTCTTTTGCCAGTCCTGGGCTTGAGCTCAGGGCCTGAGCACTGTCCTTGGACTTTCTCAAGGCTAGAGCTCTACCACTTGAGCCTCAGCACCACTTCCAGCTTTTTTTTTTTCTATGTATGTGGTACCAAGGAATCGAACCCCGGTCTTCATGCATGCAAGGCAAGCACTTTAACCACTAGGCCAAACTCCTGGCCCCAGTCCCTGAGACTCTTATCTCCAACCAATCACCAAGAAACCGGAAATGGAGCTGTAGCTCAAGTGATAGAGCAAGTAGCCTTGGGGGGGGAAAAAAAAAGTCAAGGATAGCACCCAGGACCTGAGTCCAGGTCCCAGGCACAGAAAAATAAGTAAGTAAATAAATAAAAGTAAGTAAGTAAATAAATAAATAAATATCAAACCCCATGGCTTTCGGGAATAGAGTTTAGCCCTGGGATTCTCATCTCGATAAACATGAAGGCACTCTGAAGATGCTGTTGGATCGTCTTGATCCCTTTCTGTGCAAACTTCGGTCCTAGCTGCTACAGCCCTGACCTTGACCAAAGGGAGTCACCAGATACCCACCTACCCTAGGCAAGACCCTCTGCTTCATGTAGGTCTGGGCCGGCCATACATTGTACTCCTCAGGGCCCACACTCCTGGCTCCTGAAGCCCCTCCTGACAGGTAGGCTTCGGCTAGCCTGCCCAACAAGAAACACCATGCTCTGCCTGTGTTTCCAGGGTGCCTGGTGACAGAAGCTATTCAGAACTAAAAATGTCCTCTCACAGTTGCATAATTTGTCAATTCCCAGTTCCTACAATTATCTTACCCAGGGCAGGTCTAAAACCAGCACATGTATATCTAAGATCAGAGATGCTCAGGCTCGAAGGATGTGGTGACAAAGGTCACAGCTGATCATGGGTCTGAACCACTGGGTACTTAAGTTCAATTCTTGGCACTAGATGCAAACTGTATAAACTTGGGCAAGAAACCCATTTCTCTCTGCCATAAGCTAGGATTACAGGAGCGAAACTCCTTGGGACCAGGGTGAGAATGGGAGGTTTCCAGTTTTAGGCCAGGCTAGGCCAAAACCAAAACAAAACAAAAAAGACTGGCTCCGAGAAGGAAAGATGGATGCAGTGACTCATGCCTGTGATCCTAGCAAATGCAAAAAGCCCAGAAGCAAGGCCCTATTCTAAAAACAGCCAGTGAAAAAATAGGGCTGTAGTCATAGCTCAATTGTAGACAACAGCTCAGCAAGCACAAGGGTTGAATTCAAATCCCAAATATCAAAAAATAAAATTAAAATTAGGGCCGGGAGTGTGGCCTAGTGGTAGAGTACTGGCCTAGCATGCACCCCTGATTTTGATTCCTCAGCACCACATACACAGAAGCGGTGCCGTGGCTCAAGTGTAGAGTGGTAGCCTTGAGAAAGCCCAAGGACAGTGCCCAGTCCATGGACTAGCAAAAAATAAAAATAAGGGGCTAGGAGTTTGGCCTATGGTAGAGTGCCTGCCTAGCATGCACCAAGATCTAGGTTCAGTTCCTTGGTGCCACATACACAGAAAAAGCCAGAAGTGATGTTGTGGTTCAAGTGTTAAGGTTCTAGCCTTAAGAAACCCCAAGGACAGTGCTCAGGCCATGAACTCAAGCCCAGGACTGGCAATAAAAGAAAACAAATAAAAAAATAAGCCAGGCATGGTAGCTCACGTCTGCAGTCCTACCTACCTACTGAGGAGGCAGCGATCTGAGGATCAAGTTTCAAAGCCAGTCCCAGCACTAAAGTCTTGAGACTTTCTTGAATTAACTGGAAGTGGTGCTGTGGGTCAAGAGGTAGAGTGGTAGCCTTGAGGTGAAGAGCTCAGGGACAACGCCCAGGGCCAGAGTCCAAGCCCCATGACCTACCAAAATAAACAAAAAGACAAAAAACCCACAAAAAAACAACTAAAACTAAATGTGTTCAAGATACTAGGTTCCTGTGAGTCAGGTGAGACAGCTTATATGCCATTGGAACACTGGCTTTCTCTCTGGTTATAAACTTAGCTCGAGTTGAAAAGGATGAGAAATACTGCCAGGATAGTACTGCTCACAGCAGCACTGAACCTTGGATGCCATTTCAGCAACTGTTTCTGTTCCATCCCCTCCTGACCTGGCACCAACAATTTGTGATTTTCTGGAAGTCCTGATGATGACTCTGTGATTACATGTGATCTTAATTAACCTGCTGTGGAGTTATTTCTGAGTTCATGTAATCATGCTCTCAGATAAGAAAATATCATGGACTCCCTTTGTTTTGTATCCATTATTTAGTCTAGCTCCAAACCTTGCTGAAACCGGCCAGCAGGTTTAGGGGACCCACCCTAGTGAGAGCTGACCTTCCAATAGGGCTCAGAGCACAGACATGTCAGTCTTGTGGCTTGAGGCTACCCAGTTGGAAACAGGGAGCTGGACATTGGGTGTGACAACATAGTCCCAGCACTTAGGAGAGGGAGGCAGGAGGATTATAAATTCAAGCCTAGGTTACATAGTGAGTCTTAGCCTGCTCCCATCCACCACCACCAAAAAAAGAAAGAAAGAAAGAAAGAAAGAAAGAAAGAAAGAAAGAAAGAAAGAAAGAAAGAAAGAAAGAAAGAAAATAAATAAGGAATTGACAGGGCGAGGCCCTGGTTCAACTCCCAATATCCCAATTCCCCAAAAAGATGAAGGGTGAGGATGTGGCTGGAATGAGCCTCAATGCCGAGCATGCTGGAACCCTGTGATCCATCAATTCCTAGTATCACCCAATAAATCAGAAACAAAAGTCAGAAATAAACACAGACCTTAACAAAATGCTCCAATTAGTCAACCACCAGTGGCTCACACCTGTAATCCTAGCTACTTTTAGCTAATCTTCCCTGTCTGAGCTGGCTTAAAGTCCAAGAGATTCATCTCTCCAAGTAGCCAGCAAAAGCCCACAAGTGTAGCTGTGGTTCAATGAGCACAGTACTAGCCTTGAATAGAAAACCCAGTATGGGCATGCGTGCGCGCGCGCGCACACACACACTCCAATCAGTACTTACATCCCACTTTTTATGATCCCAGAGCAAAAAAAAAAAAACCTTCTCTAAGAGCTGTACACATAATTTTTACTATAAAATATCACTTAGCATTACTTATTTATAGCTAGCTAGGAAAAGGGGTAGATGAGAGAAAGCATGCATCATTTTGTTATCAGAAAACTCTACATCTTTGAAAATTATATCCCATTTGACCCAAAGTGAACAAATAAAGGGTCAAAGCTTGCTAGCTTGGCCCTGAACCAAAGAAGGTAAAAGGTCAAATGAGCTTCCCATTGGTTGGCCCGGAAGTAGCTGTGTAGAAAAAGGATTGGAGGATTTGGCGACTTCTTAGTCACTCCACTATAGCCAAATGAAACCCTATGAGCTGTCCTAGACACCCAGTGTAGAAACCCAAGAGGCTGAAATCCCCAGAACATCTACATGCTCCCCTGGGACAGACAGACAGACAGACAGACAGACCAAGCCATGTCTGACAGACAAGTGGCCTGAGGAAATAAGATGTTAAGAGACCATTGTTTTTCTATTTTTATAATTATTTTATATAACGCATAAAACAGTGCTTGTATAAAAATTCACACAGGGTTGCTAGAGAGCATACAATTTCCAAAAATTGTCCTGGGTTTTTGTTACATTCAGTTTTCTAAGGATGCACTCAAATAAACGGTGAAATGCAGACATTATGTGATATTATCTTTGGTAAAACTATTCTCAT
This sequence comes from Megascapheus bottae, assembly GCF_031878675.1. Classification (NCBI taxonomy): domain Eukaryota; kingdom Metazoa; phylum Chordata; class Mammalia; order Rodentia; family Geomyidae; genus Megascapheus; species Megascapheus bottae. The sequence goes on along the minus strand of NC_143516.1, from coordinate 40,389,176 downwards.
TATTTTGTCTCCTCACAGTATTAACTCTGATATCCGCTTTGTGCAGGGTCTGCTATTACTAGGATGTCAGAAAAACATTAAGGCTGGACCTACAACAGGCTAAGGTTTACAAACCACAGCGACAGCCCCTGGCCCCGCCCCGCTTCACAGCCTGTCCGAGTGCAGAGTTCAGGGCGAGAGCCTGATGACCTGTAACCCCTTCTCAACAGGGCACAAAGTAAAACTTTGAGGAAGTGGGAGAGGAGACTGAGGTCATCTCTACAGGACCCAAGTGGCCACGCTGTGGTCAAGCCAGTAGCCAAAGAGCCACCACTAAGTAGATCCCATTGGTTGATGATTGCTGATCACCCTCCCCCCACCCCAAACTCAGAAGGAAAAACGGGTTTGGGCCGACACTGAAGGGGGAGGGGCACACTAGTGCTAAGGACACTAGACGTGACTTATTCCCTGTCAGTTTGTCATCACGTAGACACAGCCATGTGAACTGAAGCAGAATTCCAACAGCTTGTACATTCATGTCTATCTTCATACATTCTTTAACAATTTACTAACAGGAAACCATGACCACTACCACCTACCGTGACTATTTTACTTAACATCAGAATGTGTCTGTGCTAATTCTTTAAGAGTCCTCAGGATAGAGGCAAAAAATAATAATAATAATCCAAACACAAACAAGTAAAAACCAAAGAACCAACTTGAGGGTAGGGACAGCAGGGAGAAAATGGGGAAGGAGGAAGGAAGGCGTGACACTGACCAAGAAGCATTGTGCACATAACTTACGGGAGGGGGTTACATATAACCCCCTTGTGTAACTACTTAATAAAAAATAAAATAAAAACCAAAGAACCTAGATGGGGGAAGAAAAAGGATTGCTAACAGATTTTACGGAACCCATTAGATTCTGGGGGGAAAAAAAAAAACAAAAATTAAAAAAAAAACAAAAACATTTTGTACTTCTATTGCTTCATGTAAAACAACAGGCCCACTGGAGCCACCTGTATGGATGGAGAAGTGAGGATGCCACACAGAGAGAACACAGCCCACAGGACAGGAAGTGGCTCCCAGAGGGCATCTGCCTCTACTGAAAGGAATTGCAGGATTTCTTTTTTCAGGGGGTCAGGGGAGAGGAGAGGCCCTACGTGGGAAAAGCCAAAACAGTTTCCAAAACTTTTGTATGTTCTAGGTCACAAAAAGACATTTAATTCCTAGAACTTGGTGATTTCTCCAACATGAATAGACAGGAATTAAGAAGTAAATGATTGTGCTTCTGAAGCTACAAGGTCACCCACTAGAAAACAGGACAGTTTTCACATGGCTTGGAATCCTAGAGACCAGAACAAACTCCATGGGGCCCCCCAGCCATCTTTGGGCATGGCGAAGAACTAAGGCATAGAGAGAGGCCCAAGTGAGGGGAAATGAGTCTCTTGACCACCATCCTTTCTTTCTAGGCACAAAGGCCAATTTGTTATTCATACAGAACTGGCCTTCTTGCTGAAGTTAAGGATAGGTGTGTGTGTGTGTGTGTGTGTATGTGTGTGTGTGTGTGTGTGTGTGTGTATGTGTGTGTGTGTACACAGGCATGGACATGGAGTAAGGGGGTAGGGGTGAGGTGATTGTGAGACTCATGAGGTTACTGAAAATTTCTCAATTTCAATAATTCAGGTTGACAGTTTCCATCAAAATCATCTGCCAATGTCACTGAACAGCAGGTTTACATGGTTCCAACTTCTATGTTATATCTATCTTTTAAAACTGCCCCCTGGATTGGGCCAGGAGTTTGGCCTAGTGGTAGAGTGCTTGCCTAGCATGCATGAAGACCCAGGTTCAATTCCTCAGTACCACATATAGAAAAAAGCTGGAAGTGGTGCTGAGGCTCAAGTGGTAGAGCTCTAGCCTTGAGAAAGTCCAAGGACAGTGCTCAGGCCCTGAGCTCAAGCCCAGGATTGGCAAAAAGAAAAAAAAAATGCCCTCTGGACGCAGGCAACATTGTCATGTAGCCATTGGAACTAAAGATCTTAGGTATGTGAATAAATTCACAGATTATTTCTACTGTTTTTGCATTTTAAGGTAGCAAAATATTAAAACAAATAGGTTATTAATTCTGCAGTCTCACACATAGGTTTTGTGGTTCCTGTGGGTGTCAAGTAGTTTTCTGGAAAGATGTACTCAGTTTGCAGTACACTTTCTTTTCCTCTTGGACACAGAATGAAGTGGGCTGGAGGGGGAGTTTCCCAGTGGGTGGTCCTGGGGAGCAAGCTAATGGCTTAGAGCAGCAGGAAGAAAAGAGATGTGCACCTAGTTGCCAAGAGAGGGGTCAGGGTCTGAGAGGTGAATCTTCTAGAGGGTCTGAGGGGGACCAGAAAGGAGACACAAGAGCCCTGTGCGAGATGAGTTCTATCTTTACAATATTGGGTGTCCTCCAGAGGGCTGCAGCCCTGGGCCCACCCCGAGGAGACAGCATGTGCTGCTGACAGAAGAAGCTAACACTGAAGTCTGGGGAAATCACCACATGGCTCCCAGAACCCCCACTGTGTACCAATATCCATCTGGAAAGTAAACAGCTCTCAACAGCCCCAATGGGGGCCCACCTTTAAATCCACCACAAAGCCCAGCGCCCACACACACTGCTTCCCAAGGAAGTGTGTCTGCCCCTCTAAACCTAAATCCATGTAGAGAGGGGTCAGGGGGCCACGGGAAGACACCACCACAGGAAAACACTGTGCATACATGTTTCCACGTTTACCTACATTCATCTCATCATCCAGTGTTCTCGCCTACAGACTGAGCACATTCTACCCAAGACAGGAATGCACAGCCCTCGCTGCCCAGTCCTCCTGGGGCTGTGGTCCAAGGGAAATTTGGTGCAGGGTAGGGCTGGCCTTTACAATGCCTTCTCTCTCTCCTACCATCCAAAGGACACCCCGACTCTTCCAAGTCAGATGTGAACTCTAAAGTGAGAAAAACCAGTCCTGTCTATGCTGCTGGAAGCTACCATTACCCACCATGTTTGAACATGGCACTGTGGGGGAAAAAAATTGATAAAATTGAAATCATTTTTTAAAAAAATCACAGCAAATGAAGTCATCTTACAGTACTTCATCTCAAATACTCTTTAAAAAGAAGAGTTTTTGTTTCCCTAAATGGCCCCCAAGAGCTCAATGATACTTTTTTTTTTTAAGGGTTTCATTTTAATTTTTTTTTTTTAAAGGGGAGAGTAAAAAGATGAAAAAATAGGAGGAACAGGTTACTGAGTTTGCCTGGTGAACTGTGAGAGCTGGCAAGGGCTGGGCCAGAAGAGAGGCCGCCTCTGGCAGGGGCCCTCGGGGCCGGCCGGCCTCCCCCTCCCCGCGCCACCCAGGGAACACAGCACAAAGAATACAAGAGATGGAACTCAAGGCTTCTTTCTTGTGGTTGGGTGGGTGTTTACGTGTGCAAATGTAGGAAGCCACTCCCCACTGACATAAGGTGCCTGCCTGTGGACCCCACGCGTGTGCTCCCACGTGACGCTCAGTCCCAAGGGTGCCCCTGCTCAGCCGCGAGGACCCCCACGTCTCTGGGCGGCCCGCTGGCCGGTCATTTCTCCTCTTTCTTGGCCTTCTTGAGGATGTCGCACTTTTTCCGGTTGGGGCGGCGACACCGCTCGTCGATGCTGGGGATACATTCGTAATGCCACACCTCCTCCATCTTCTCCACGGGGTAGACGGCCTCCACGTAGTGGCGGATGAGCCGCAGGCGCGTGGGGTCCAGCTGCTTCTTGTTGCAGGCTCCGGAATGGTTGTACTGCAGCCGCAGGTTCTCGGCGGTGAAGAGTTCGGGGAAGAGCCTGATGAGGAGGCGGGCGGCGAAGTTGCCCACGGACTGGCTCTGCTGCACGATCTCGCGCACCTCCTTGTCGGACAGCAGGTAGGGGGAAGGCACGGGGAAGTCGGGCGAGGGTACCACCAGCTCCTCCAGGGGGATCTTGCAGAAGTCTTTGCTGCTCCTCTCCGGGGGCAGCGGGGGCGCCTCGAACTCCTCCCGGAACTTCTCGGGCTTGACGGAGGAGTAGCCGGCCAGGTCCAAGGCCTCGGGCCCCGGCGTGTGCACCTTGCGCTGCAGCTGGTAGGAGCGCCGCTGCTCCGAGTCGCGCCGGCGGCAGCGCTCGTCCAACTTGCCCACGAACTCCAGCGTCCACACGCGGTCGTTCTTGGCCCGCGGATAGAGCAGCTGCACGTAGTGGCGGATCAGCTTGATGCGCACGGGGTCCAGCTGCTTCTTGCCCAGGGAGCCGCTGCAGTTGTACTGCTTGCGCAGGTTCTCGTGGGTGAAGAGCTCGGGGAAGAGGTGCACCAGCAGGCGGGAGGCGAAGTTGCCGATGGACAGGCTGCTCTCGTAGATGCTGCGCAGCTGCTCCTTGCTCAGCAGGCAGTCGGCGTCCGGCACCTCGAAGTCGGGCTGCGGGATGTCCAGCTTGTCGAAGTCGATGGGCACCAGCCAGATCTTCTTGGAGCGCCGGCCGGGACGCTCGCCCTCGAAGCTGTCCTCCACCTTGACCACGGAGATGTCGGGCAGGCCGAAGGAGTAGTAGCAGTCGTACCTGGCGCCGTCGCCCTCGCTGCCCGCCTCGGGCCCCAGCCCCTCCAGCTCGTTGTTGAGGCGCTGTGCGCACTGCTGGCGCCAGGCCTCCTCCTCCTGCATGTCGGGGAAGTAGATCTCCGTGTAGTTGCGGATGATCTGCAGCCGCTGCGGGTCCAGCTCCTGCTTGCCGCCCTCCCCGTAGCAGCTGTACTGCTCGCCCAGCTTGCGGTGGTCGAAGAGCTCCGGGAAGAGCCGGTGCAGGAGGAACACGGCAAACTCGCCCGGGGAGGACACTTCGTCCAGGAACTCCGTGAGGTCCTGCGTGTCCCCCACGTGGTCGGAGGCGATGGTGCTGCTGCGGTCCAGAGACAGGGCCTCCTCCTGGTCCTTGCCGTCCAGGAAGTGGCTGTTGTCCACCTGCTCCACCTCGAAGAAGCTGGGGCCCTGGCCGCTGGGCTTGCTGTCCTCCATCTCCCGCTGGGCCCAGAAGCGGCTGAAGAAGTCGTTGAGCTGCGGCAGGCACTCGGCCTGCCACACGGCCGTGTCCTTCACCGACGGGTAGTACACCTCCACGTAGTTGCGGATGAGCTGCAGGTGCAGCGACTCCAGCTTCCGCTTGGTGGCGAAGCCGCAGGCGCTGCAGCCCCGGGAGAAGTCCACGTCGCTGAAGAGCTCCGGGAAGAGCTGCACCAGCAGGCGGCAGGCCAGGTCGCCCCCCGACAGGCTCTGGTCCACGATCTGCTTGAGTTCGGCGGCCGTGAGCTGGTACTCCGGGGGCGGCTGGAACTTCGCCACCAGCTCGGCGGGGCTCACCTGCTTCTTGATGCGGCTCACCTCCAGCGAGAGCAGGTCCACCTTGCTGTGCAGCTGGGACATGTTGGACGTGAGCGTGTTGAGCGTGTAGAACATCTTCTGGATGAGGAAGTAGATGCTGGGCTCGCCGTCCGCGGCCACCCCGGCGCTGCCCGCGTCGCGCTTGGCAGCCGGCTCGCTGAGCAGCCGCAGCGGGGACGGGCTGCTGCCGGAGTTGGCCTTCTCCAAGAGCTCGTAGGTGCCGAGCAGCTCCGCCGCCGGGGGGTTCTTCTTCTCCATGATCTTGTGCGAGATGCCATACAGGGGCTTCTTGTAGGAAGGGGCGCCGGCGTCGGCGCAGGGCTCCTCGTCGCCGGGCCAGGCCGCGGCGCCGCTCCGGCTCCTGGCCGCGTGCTCCCCGTTGCTCTGGCAGGGCGAGCTGCTCTCGCGGGCCTGCATGCCCGCCAGGAGGGCCTGCAACACACAACGTGTGCGACGACGTTAGCCCTGCGCGCTCTCCGCACCACAGGCTGCGTCCCCGCCCCCGCGGGAGCCGAGGCCCGCGCTCCCCTCCAACACCCAGGAATGGAGCCCCAGGACACACGTGTATCAGGGGGACAAACCTCGAGGAAGGGCTGCACCCGCCTACTCGACACCCGGGCTTTCTGTCCCACAACCTGGCATGAGCCTGGGCAAAGATGCTGGCAAGGCCAAGATGTACTAGTGCAGTAACAGGGGAGAGGCCACAGGAACCCATGGAGCCCCCGTGGCTGCTGGCCATGGGCAGGCCAGCTCACCCGTCTCTAGAAGCCCCAGCAGGCAGCCAGAAGGTGGTTACTCCTTGTGGGGGGCGCGGGGGAGGGAATGGGAAAGATTTCTCTGCAATTCACAGAGCCATGCACAGAACTAGGGTCTGCTGCTAACTCTGCGCTGCCCCGACTCACTCTCATCCCAAGTCAGAAATGGGCTGGCCCATAACACCACAACTTGTACCACTGTGACACTGTCAGTGACAGGGTCTCCAGGGCTTGCTTCTATGTCAGTCTCCTTGCGGAGCCAGCAGCCTTCCTTAGCCAAAATGCTCTGTGTTCTCTAGCCTCCTTTGAACAAGGTTCTGGGAGAGAATAAAACTCTACCTTCTTAATTCCCCTAGGATGACACATCCAGAAATCCATTCTTGGAGACTCGAGCTACCTTTCAAAAACTTCAGTGCATGAAGCCCAGCTCCATCACTATCTGGGATCCAGAGCTCTCGATGCTCTCCTCAGTGGTCTTAACCCATTGGTAGACTCAAGTGTGTGTGTGTGTGTGTGTGTGTGTGTGTGTGTGTGTGTGCGCGCGCGCACGTGTGTATTCAGTTATATCCCCATAAACCTGTTTTTGTTAAGTTGAACTTGACACGGAAACCATATTGGAATATATTTTGGTAGGGTTTATTAAGCCACCAGGCTAATTAATGAGCACTGGCAGCACTGGGGAAGCAGGAGACGTGAAGCTCAAAGCCTTTGCTTCCACTGACATACATGCCTCAGGTACACAGAGACAGGACTGGAGCAAGAGCCAAGTGCATACCTGGGTCTATGTGCACTCTTTGTCTCTCTCTGTCCATCTGTCTGTCTGTCTGTCTGTCTGTCTGTCTGTCTCTCTCTCTTTCACACAAACACCCACCACACAGATACATACACTGAGAAACAGGGAAGGAGTGGGCAGAGCAGAAAACCTTGACCCCCCCCAATGAAATGTGTTTGAACTACAAGCTATTAGAAGATGAAATGGTCCACTGGTCATTATCACTGTAAGAAAAAAAGAGAAAAGGAAAGGAAGAAGTAAAAATCCTAAAGAAAGGGGAAAAACATGAAACAGAAGTCAAAACAGATCACGCTGCACAAAGTAAATGAATTCTGGCACGTCTTGTCCCACAGTAGAACAGCTCCACAGCCCTAGGAGGCGGTGCAGACCTGCGGCCTCGCTGCCAATACACTGCCTCTGGCTCACACCCCCACACTAAATTCTACTCTTGGCAATTTACCCACCATATAGTGCTATTACTTCAAAATAATGCTGAAGGTGCCAGAGATCATGAGATTACAATGAGGCTTTACCAGTACATAACTACCTTATGGATTATTTTAGAAAAGCAGTGTCTTCTTTACAAGTGGTAAGGAAGTATTTGGTATTAAAAAGTAGAATTTGGGGCCAGGAGTTTGGCCTAGTGGTAGAGTGCTTGCCTAGCATGCACAAAGACCTGGGTGTGATTCCTCAATACCACACACACAGAAAAAGCTGGAAGTGGCACTGTGGCCCAAGTGGTAGAGCGCTAGCCTTGGGAAAGCCCAAGGACAGTAGTCAGGCCCTGAGTTCAAACCCCAGGGATGGGGAAAAAAAAAAAAAAAAAAAAACACTGTTTAAAAAGGAGAATTCTGTGCATAAGTCAAATACTCTGCAGCAAGAGCAGGTGTTCTGAGCTGGCTGTGGTTCAAGTGGTACAACACCAGCTTTGAATGGCAAAGCAAAGGGACAGCACCCAGCCCCTAAGTTCAAGCCCCAATACCAACATGTACGCATGCACACACACACACACACACATATAAGGGTAGGGAAAAGGTTGAAGACATAACTGCACTCCCCACACTCCCACAGAGGCAGGAAAGGCAACTAGAAATCCCCCAGCCTCATTAATACCAATATTCCAGTTCCACCATGTGAGTCATTGCTGTCCACAGACACTCTGGTCCCAGTGCTTGAACAAAAGCTAGAATGACAGTAGAGGGCAACGTTGCCCACTCCCAGAAGTCTCCACTACACAACTCAACATCCAAACAGCACAAGCCCAGGAGAATAGCTTCTTACACATCTCCACACTGCTGTCCTGAAAGCTCAGAGCGCCCATTCATTCCACCAATGCTGCCAAGGCAACGATGGGCTGGCTGCACTTGCTGCCAATGATAAAATCTCGGCTCAGCTGTCTAGGAATATCAAGAAATCTTTAAATCTGGGCTACTTGGCACCAGGTATCTGGTTGACACTCTTCCCAATTCTCTGAGGCTCCTCTTCCAACCATATGGGGACTCTGTGGCACAGCTCAACTCCACTGTGCCAGCAGCTAGCTTAGATCTTGATCGAACACCTGTAAACTCATGAGGGAATGCCCCAATTTCTCAGCTGGGAAATGGGGTGGAATGAAGAGAGGCCGATACTGTGATCTAGCCATGGGCAAGCAGATCAAGGAAGGATCCAGGCGTCCTTGCCTGGCCACAGCCAGGTCTTAGGGTCTGGACCACTACAGAGATGATCCAAGTAGCAGATATCTCTATCAGGCTTCCAGAACCGAGAGCTGTCACTGAATTGAGTTCAAGGAGTGATGAAATGGTGCCCTGACCGTCAGAAAAGTGGAACACCAAGACAGCAGCATGGCTCTGCGAAGTGGGGAGTGGAGAATTAATGTAATATCAAGGGCAGGCCACGTGAAACAACAGCAAGAGGCTGCCATCATCGTCCAGGGAGAATCATGGCAAGAACTTTCCATTTCAACACAATCCTCCTTTTCCATCTCATCAGTGACCAGCTACCTCACAATATGGCCAGGAGAGCCACTTGCCCCCAGCAGTAAGAAAAAAAAAAAAAAAAAAAAAAAAAAAAAAAACCTCTTTCCAGTGTCCAGACATCGAATGAGGCCCTGGGCACATAGGAATGAGACAGACAGTTCTCCTCTCCTAGCCCTTCTTCTCAGGCCACCCCTCTACAGCCAACAGCAAGTGGTGAGGATGAAGAATGTGCTAAGGAGCCCCCAGAAGCATGAACCTGGGGAGACACAGCAACTACAATGAAGAGCAAAGGGGAAAAGCAGAAGAGACATCAAAATAGTAGTGCATGAGGCCCCTGACAAACTTCCCAGCAGCCCTCGGGGCCACTAGCACAGTCATTAAGCGCATTTAATGACTTCTCTGAGCTTCCTATCCAGGAAAAGGCCCAGCACCTCTCCACTTGCCAGTCCCCTGGCTTGTCGCACAGAGCCTCAGGTAGATCTACATTGCAGGAGTGAGACAGCATGTCTGTTCTCCAACCCAGGAGAGCAAATCTAGCCTCCCTGCCTGGCATACAGCTCTGAGTATCGAGATCACTCCTGTGAACAAAACACAATTGTCGACTCACCTCCCACATCTGCTGTGCTTGCCGACACTGCGGTCCCCTTCCATAAAGGTGCCAAGTTGAGTCTTTTTATTATATATATTTTTTATATTAGCTTACATTAGTTATACAGAAGGCCAAGGAAGTCTTTAGAGTCCTCTGTTAGACTTTTCCAGGGAGGGCTCATTTTTCTTACAGTATTTTACTAGTTATCACTCATAGACACACCAGCACTGATTGAAGTTTGCACATGGCACATCTTTAGCGCTGGAGTAACCATCCAAATCCTCCCCACCCCCTCTGTCCCTGAAGGGAAAGACAAGGACAGGGGGTGGCTATGGGAGGGGCCCAGGAGGGCATAGGGCAGCCTCCCTCAAGACTGCCACAGCAGCCGGGCACAGTGGCTTATGCCTGTAATTCTAGCTACTCTAGGGCGGTAACCTTGAGCTGAAGAGCTCAGGGACAGCAACCAGGCCCACACACACAACCCTGCTGAACACACAAAAAAAAACTCCCACAGTGGTTTGGCTCTGATGGACATGGAGAAGACAGATGAATACCAGACAAGGGAACAGGAGTCCAAGGGGGTTCTGGGAAGGCAACCACTTCTGAAGGCTGATGGGGCGGGCCCCATGCCATGGGCTACCTCAATGATTCCATAAGAAGCTGGAGGGATGAGCAGGGCAATCCCTCGCTAGTATCTGCTCAGCAGCTTTTGACACTGGCTACACTTGGGGACTGAATGAGAGGTGACAGAGAGCAGAAAGCCAGTCTTCCCTCCTGACTCCTCATACCAGGAGTAAGACTGCCCCACTTAAATGCCTAAGTTGGCTCCTCTCCTGGAGAAGACACAAATTCCTTCCTTATTGGCTTGTTACAAGGATTAAACAAACTATGGAGCAGGGTGCTACTTTGGACTAGAGACTAAAAACTGCCTTTGTGGGCCCAGAGTTTGGCCTAGTGGTAGAGTGCTTGCCTAGCATGCACAAAGACCCAGGTTCAATTCCTTGGTACCACATACATAGCAAAAAGCCAGAAGTGGTGCTGAGGCTCAAGTGGTAGAGCTCTAGCCTTGAGAAAGTCCAAGGACAGGGCTCAAGCCCTGAGCCCAAGCCCAGGACTGGCAAAAAAGAAAACACAAAACTGCCTTTGTTTTCTATTTTCTGAGTTCAAGCCCCAGGACTGGCAAAAAAAAAAAAAAGAAGAAGAAGAATTCTGTGCCATAAGTCAAATACTCTGCAGCAAGAGCAGGTGTTCTGAGCTGGCTGTGGCTCAAGTGGTACAACACCAGCTTTGAATGGCAAAGCAAAGGGACAGCACCCAATCCCTGAGCTCAAGCCCCAATACCAACCCATGCACACGTGTGCGCGCATGCGCGCACACACACGCACGCGCGCGCGCGCGCGCGCGCGCGCACACACACACACACACACACACACACACACACACACATATAAGGATAGGGAAAAGGTTGAAGACATAACTGCACTCCCCACACTCCCACAGAGGCAGGAAAGGCAACTAGAAATCCCCCAGCTGTCGTCATCCCCCGGCCTCATTAATACCAACATTCCATTTCCACCACTTGAGTTAGAAGCAGTGCTGTCCACAGACACTCTGGCCCCACCGCTTGAACAAAAGCTAGAATGACAGTAGAGGCCAGGATTGAGTTGCTGATCATTGCTAAAGCATGACCTTCCGTTCTTTGATGACAATTCTTTCCAGGCCCAGGTTTCTCTTAACTCAGTACAGAGGGAAAATACTAAGAAGGCTGCATATTCCCTGCTATCACATGGCAGGTTCAGAAAACAAGCAAGTTAGCATGGTGGTTCATGCCACCTTAGAAACTTGACACAGGAGGAGCATGAGCTCAAAGTCTAACACTATGAGCCCTGTCTCAAAAGAACAGCAAAGAAAACTCAAGGAGAAGGACAAAAGACTACTCCATCTAAATGGAGACTAGGACTATATGGGAAAATAAATACAACCTGATAAGGTTGGGAGAATACCGACTTACTGAAATAATGACTTAAATAAACTTAAAAAAGAAATTACTGACTTAAGTTCACATGAAAACTTTCTACAAGCAGTTCAAAGAATTCAAAAAGCTTATACTTCCACATTTTTTTTTTGCCAGTCCTGGGACTTGAACTCTAGGCCTGAGCAGTATCACTGGGCTTTCCTCAAGGCCAGCACTCTATCACTTGAGCCACAGCACCACTTCTGGCTTTTTTTTCAGTGTATGCGGTACCAGGGAATCGAACCTCATACTAGGTTGTACATGCTACACAAACACTCTACCACTAGGCCAAACTCCCAGCCCCTACTTCCACTATTTTTATAGAGCAGGAAGGAGGGTAGGGATATCAGCCTTACCTCACATATACCAACAATCATTCAACAAATGATAAAAACATCCAAATAGTCAGGTGCTCATGCCTATAATCCTAGCTACCCAGGAGGCTGAGCTCTAAGGATCTCAGGGCAAGAAGGTAATAGTCCAATTAACCACCAAAAGGCTGGTAGCAAAGCTGTGGCTCAAGTGGTAGAGCACTAGTCTTGAGCAAAAGAGCTCAGGGACAGGCCAAGACACTGAGTTTAAGCCCCAGACACAAAAAATTTTTATCTAAACTCAGGACTCAACATGTATTTTTTTTATTCCCCAACCTTAAGGAGTTGGAATAGATTGAATACCTCTGCCTCCAGTCAGTACATAGAAAAGCAAAGACGTGTAGCCACTTTAGTACATGCAGCTCAGAGAATTCACATTAAAAGTACTTAAAGGCACTTCTTTTTTTTTTTTTTTTAAATCAGTCCTAGTGACTGAACTCAGGGCCTGAGCACTGTCCTTGGGCTTTCCTCAAGGTAAGAGCTCTACCACTTGAGCCACAGCACCACTTCCAGCTTTTCTATGAATGTGATAGTGAAGAATTGAACCCGGGTCTTCCTGCAGGCTAGGCAAGCACTCTACCACTAGGCCAACTCCTGGTCTCAAAGGCATTTTTGCTCCTTCTTCTCCAAACATTTCAGAGCCTGGTGCCAAAGCTCTGGGTTAATAACTTGTCTCTGGTTTCCCAACCTTTCTGTGACCCCAAGACCACGGCTCAAGCATAAACACATTGGACCTCCAGCCTAGTGTGAGATCTGTTCTGAACGGCTACCCAACACTGAAGGATTCAGCTACAACATAAACCATGGTAACCTTCTCATTTCCTTCTTCAACTCACATTGTGAAGACAAAAGCATACTGAAAGAACAGTATGCTTCACTCCTATAATACCAGCTACTCTGAAGGCTGAGATCCAAGGATCACAGTTCAAAACCAGTCCAAGCAGGGAAGTCTATGAAACTCTAAGCTCCAATCAACGATCGAAAAGCCTGTGGCTTAAGTGGTAGAGCACTAGTCTTGGGGGAAAAAAAAATCTCAGGGACAGTGCCTGATTTCAAATCCCAAGACTGGCCAAAAAAAAAAAAAAATTAAATAAAATCCACTTTCTAGGCACTGCAGCTGAGATGAGAGAATTTGAGAATTTAAATGAAACCCTTCTCAAGCCCTAAGAATTTGCAGTAGCCCACATGCTCAGTGGTCGAGAGCAGGGGCTGGGCGCTCACCTCAGGTATCAGCCGCCTCCTCTTCACGCTGGGCACCAAGTCGGGGTGATCACTGCCCAGTTGCCGTCTCTTGCTGGAGTCATGGAGGGCAATGAAGACACTGTCCAGAGGGTTTTTCTCAGAAATCCTGGAATTCAGTGAGCAGTCCAACACTGCATCTTCAGCCTCTGTCTCCACCTTCACAATGCTATTTTTTAAAACTGTGACAGAGAAGAAACAGAGATGAGCATGAGACAGGCCCACTGGGAAAATGCAGGGTTCCCTGAGCAACTCGGCTGCCCTAGTCACAATAATCCTGTGCTTCCAACAACTGATTTTTATCTTATGACACTAGTGCTATGCAATAAAATCTCACTCCAAGACATGTCTTTTGTGGAGAGATGTGATAAGGGAAATAACTAATATGTCCTATTTGCAGAATCTAAGATCTGGAGGATCACTGTTCCAAGCCAGTCTACTCAGAAAAGCCCACAATGCTCCATTCTCTAAGATATCCAGTAAAAAGATATATCACCTGATATAGTATCAACTAAGAAAAGTGTGAGGCCCGAGTTCAAATCCCAATACACCCACCCAATAAAAAAAAGTTAACTCTGAGAAAATACATATGATGCTTTTATGCTTTTAACAACAACATTAAAAAAGAAAAGGTTCAACTGCAACTTAAAAAAAAATGATGCTGGGCTGGGAGTTTGGTCTAGTGGTTAAAGTGCTTGCCTAGCATGCATGAAGATCCAGGTTCGATTCCTCGGTACCACATACACAGAAAAAAGCCGGAAGTGGTGCTGAGGCTCAAGTGGTAGAGCTCTAGCCTTGAGAAAGTCCAAGGACAGTGCTCAGGCCCTGAGCTCAAGCCCAGGACTGGCAAAAAAAAAAAAATGATGCTAACTCAGGGTAAGCAAAGGGGTGACATCATCCAAAAAGAACTGTACTCATTACCTCATTTATGAAATGTTAAAGCTCTGTACATAACCTTAATAATAACAACAAAATTGTATTCTTTTTTAAGAAACACACCTTTTTTTTTGTAGGTCAGGGGCCTGAACTTGGCCTGGGCACTGTCCCTGAGCTCTTCAGCTCAAGGCTTCCACCCTACTCTAGAGCCAAGCCCCACTTCCCATTTTCTAGAGGTTAATTGGAGATAAGAGTCTCAGGTTCTTTTGTGCCCGGGCTGGCTTTGAACCTTGATCCTCAGATCTTAGCCTTCTGAGTAGCAAGGATTACAGATGTGAGCTACCACACCTGGCTCAAGAAATATACTTTTAACAGGCATGTGGTATGGGTAGAACAGATGAAAACAAGAAATGGGAGATTTTTTTCTTTTTTTTCTTTTTTTTTTGCTGGTCCTGGGGCTTGAACTTTGGGCCAGGGGCTGTCTCTGGGCTTCTTTTACTTAAGGCTAGTACTCTACCACTTGAGCTACAGCTCCAGTTTCTTTCCATGGCTGGTAATGTGGCCTACTGTTAGAGTACTCACCTAGCATGCATGAAGCCCTGGGTTCGATTCCTTGCTATCACATACATAGAAAAAGTGGAAAGTGGTGTTGTGGTCAAGTGGCAGAGCACTAGCCTTGAACAAAAAGTGTCTAAGGACGGTGCCCAGTCCCTGAGTTCAAACCCTAGGACTCGCAAAAAAAAAAAAAAAAAAAAAAAGGTCTTTCTTGCCTGGGCTATCTTCAAACCATGGTCCTCAGATCCCAGCCTCCTGAGTAGCTAGTAGCTAGGATTAGAGGTGTGAGCCACCAGTGCCCAGTTGGAGAGAAGACTTTTCATTATATAACTTTATTTGGACTGTGTGACTGTGACTTATTAAATATATTTATTTATTTATTTATTTATTTATTTTTGGCCAGTCCTGGACTTGAGCTCAGGGCCTGAGCACTGTCCTTGGATTTTTCTCAAGGCTAGAACTCTACCACTTGAGCCTCAGCACCACTTCTGGCTTTTTCTAAGTATGTGGTACCAAGGAATCAAACCCGGGTCTTCGTGCATGCTAGGTAAGCACTTTAACCACTAGGCCAAACTCCTGGCCTTAAATATATTTTTTTAAAAATGTTTTACCTTCATCTACATCTTCACTGAAGTCAGTTGAGTTCATCTTCTATTCCACTATGAAAAGATAAAAACAAAGTTTTTGTTTATTGCTTGAATTATTTAACGTTCTTGGCCACTCCCTCAGCCCAGCCTGGCACTAAGGAAGCAAAGGTAAAGGTGATGCATGCAGCGTGGTGGAGGGACAGGCCCCTCCTGCTTTACACAGCCTCAGGAGCCAAGCCCAGCCTCCCCTTTCCCCCTGAGAAGTCTGCAGGACCCCTCATGACTCTGAATGTGGCCAGCCCAAGTGGGGGGATGTGCTGTGAGTAGAAAACACACACCACATTTAGACCCAGCCTAGAATAAGAAGGCAAGGCAGCTCTGTGAGAATTGTTCTAGATTCATCACATGTGAAAATTATAGCATTTTGGACTTACTGGGCTAAATAAAATACTTTTTCACGTCATTCAATGTAGCAATTAGAAAATTTAAAACGTGGCCAGGTGTGGTGCTCACAGCTATAATCCTAACTACTCAGGAGCCTGAGATCTGGAAGACTGCAGTTTGACGCCAACCTGGGCAAAATGTTTTTGGGATCTCAGCTCACCAGAACAGTCTAGATGTGGTGATATGAACATCTGTCACCGAAGCTATGGCAGGATGCAGAAATAAAGAGATGACAGCTCAGGCTGACCCCACCCCAAAAATACAGAATGAAAAGGGGCCAACAGCACGACTCAAGTGGTAGATTGCTTGCCCAGTCAGCATGAGGGTCTAAATTCAAACTCTAGTACCATGTCCTGTTTTGAGTGAGAGAGAGAGGTGGGTGGGAAGGAGAGGGAGGGAAGGAGGGAGGGAGTGAGGGAGGGAGGAAGGGAGGGAGGATTTAAATTACATGATTGCATTACTCTTATCTTCTTCAGAACTAACAAGAAGGGAAGGCACTGTAGTGGTACAGAGAAGGCTTTCAAACTCCACAAGTAGTTCCAACAGACCAGGTGAGGAATGAAGCAAGAAGTAGGGGTGGCAGTTTCTTGCCACAGCCAGGCAGAAATTGACATTAAGGTACTATTAAGGCCAGGTGCCGGTGGCTCATGCCTGTCACCCTAGCTGCTCAAGAGTCTGAGATCTTTCCATAAGGGCCAGCTCAGGAATGGAAGGTGGCAAGTGCTCAGCCTGCACCTTTCCATCCGTGACACCAGCAGTGCCGACCACGGCCAGGATCCCTTCAGGAGCCAGGCCCTCCTGGCCCTGCTCAGATTGCACAGGGTTGTGTAATGGACATTTTTAAGCTTTACCATGCTTTTGTAGCATGGTGGAAATAACCAAGAAGTAATTAAAGGGCAAAAGAATTGGGAGGCCTGGTATTTTTTTCTCATGACAAATTCTCAAAGGTATTTTGTTACAAAACGAGATTTTCACTTTTTTAAAAATGTAACTTAGTGGTATTTAAAATCTAGACCTACCATGATTCAATTTCACTTCCATTGCTTTGGTTGCTTAATATTTAAGCTTTGCATCATGCTACCTTCTGTCTATGCTTCATGTCTTTACAAGCCCATTTCATATTGTAAACTTGAATGACAAATTGTTTCTCATTTAAGTGTGCTCAGAGTAAAATGGTGAAGAATATTGTGTAACATTTATCCAATAAAGTCTTTGATTTTTTTTACAAGTGGGGAAAAAAAAAAAGAGTCTGAGATCTGAGGATCATAGTTCAAAGCCAGCCCAGGCACTGAAGTTCCTGAGACTCTTATTTCCAATTAATCACCAGAAAACCGGAAGTGGTACTGTGGCTCAAGTGGTAGAGTAACAGCCTTGAGCTGAAGAGCTCATGGATAGTGCTCAGGCCCAGAGTTCAAGCTCCACAACCAACCAAAATAAATAAAGTATTATTAAGCCTTTGGAGTTCCCAAAATTTCATAATCATGTCCATCAATAGTAGAGTAGGTACAATCAGATACAAGCATTCTGCTACATTCCGGGAGAGAAGATACCCTGCAGCCTTTAACCTGGATGCAGCAACTTGTGGTTCTTGATTCAGGTGATTGCAAACACAGTTCTTGTGCTAAGGAACAGAGAGGCATGTCATTCACATCTGTAATCCTAGCTACTCATCAGATGGCTGAGATCTGAATTGAGGTTCAAGATAGCCAGAGATACTCTCATCTCCAACTGACTACCACTAAACAAAAAGAGAGAAACAAGGAGCAGGGAGCTGACCCTCCCTTTTTCATAGCCATGACACCAAAAGCACTTGGTAAGCCACAGGGCAGCGTGGAATGGTGCATGTTCAACGTATATCCTGTGTTTTAGAGGGTGAACAGAGTGGAGATGGATGTTTAAATGACCTGTGCACACAATGGCAACATCCCCACCTTGCTTACGGAGCAAAACACCTTCTCAGAGCCTCACAGTAACCACCCTCTGACCGAGTCTTTTCAATTCTGCATACTTTCAGAGGATCAAAAGAGAAAATAAGCCAGTGGCAGTGGCTCACGCCTGTAATCCTAGCTACTCAGGAGGCTGAGATCTGAGGATAAAGGTTCAAAGTCAGCCCAGGCACAAAAGGACCTAATAGTCTTATCTCTGATTAACCTCTAGAAAATGGGAAGTGGGGCTTGGCTCTAGGGTAGGGTGGTAGCCTTGAGCTGAAGAGCTCAAGGACAACACCCAGGCTGAGTTTAAGCCCCACGATTCACAGAGACCCCCCCACCCCACCCCAGGAAATAAGGATTGAACTAAAAATACTTCTCAGCTGAGTGGCTCATACCTATTATCCTAGCTACTCCGGAGGCTGAGGTCTGAGGATCACAGTACAGTCAGTCAAGCAGGAAAGTCTGAGGACTCCATTTAATCACCAAAAAGCCAAAAGCCAACAGGGAGGAGCTACAACTCTAGTGTAAGAGTCCCAGTCTTGAGGAAAAATGCCAAGCCAGAGCAAAAGGTCCTGAGTTCAAGCTTCAGTACCAGCAAGCACGCACATGCATGCATACACTCCCCCCACACACACATCACATGTCACTGGGACAAGTCGTATCCAGGCAGCAGATAGCCACAAAAGTTCAGAGACAGAACCTAAGCCCTGAGTTCAAGTCTAGGACTGGCACAAAACCAACAAAAAACCCTGAAGCAGTTTTAGAGCTAATAGAAGCCTCAGAATCTTACAGATGCACATGGAGGAAGCGGGCTCAGGAACAGGTGGAGAGGCCCCAGGAGCCTGTGAGGTGGTGTGACAGACAGTTGTGCCGCCAATGGGGCAGAGGAGGTGGTCCTTTGCTACCACAGGGCCTGCACAGATCTGAGAAGAGGAGCGCACAAAGTCCCAGGGAATGAAAAGATGAGAAGGAACCCTGGGAAGTACTTCTGGAGCAGAGGGTGGGGAACTGCAGGAGATAAGCAGCAGGAAGGAAAGGGTGCCTTCAGAACCCCAAGGTTACTAGCAAGTACTCTGGGGTTTCTAGAACAATTACAAGTCTTAGCTAGTTCCCAATGCTAGGAAATTTCTTTTTTTTTTCTTTTCCATATACTTTTTATTGTAATTAATAGAAGGGTTACACTATATTCACCAGATAGAAGGTGCATTACTTCACATACTTTGATACCCTTTCTCATGTCTTGGTCCCCATTCCCTTGAACTCAACTTAGGGCCTTGGCACTGTCCTCAGCTCTTCTTGTACAAAGCTAGCATTCTACCACTTTGAGTGGCAGAGCCCCTTCCCCTTCCAGTTTTCTGGCTAACTGGAGATACAAGTCACACGGACTTTCATGCCTGGCCTGGCTTTGAACTGTGATCTCAAATTAGTCTCCGCCTTCTCAGTGGCTAGGATTATGGATGTGAGCCAGCAGTCCCTGGCTTTGGAAGTTTGTTTTCTGAATGCAAATATTTTAGAACTCTACCACAGACGTAGGAGCTCTTTTTTCCACTTCAAGGGAGAGAGAGAATAACTAAAGCTAATTATGGGGAGAACCCACCTAGTATATAATTATGCCAATACCAATCAGGGCATATCTCCCTCATCAGGCTCATGTTCTAAAGACTTCTGACCAACTCTATCTCTTGCAGCACCTCACACACTTGAAACTGGGGATCAGAGCCACAGCAAAGCACAACAGCCAGAGAGAGGGCCGAGGACCTGGCCAAGAGGATTCCCACTTGGCAGTTAGTCTTAAATTGAGCTGGGGCAGGGCCGGGAGTTTGGCCTTGAGGTAGAGTGGTTGCCTAGCATGCACAAAGACCTAGGTTCGATGCCTTGGTACCATATATGTAGAAAAAAGCCGGAAGTGGTGTTGTGTCTCAAGTGGTAGAATTCTAGCCCTGAGAAAGCCCAAGGACAGTGCTCAGGCCCTGAGTTCAGTCTCCACAACTGGAGAGGGGGGTGGGGAGAATGGAGCTGGGGCAGAAACTTAGATGGAGCCCCTTCCACTAGCAATGTCGCAATGTCAGTGGGAATGTACCCTAGTGCAACCACTAGGGAAGGCACTTTGGAGATTCCTCAAAATGTAATACATACATACAATGGAATTTTACTCATCGGTCAGAAAGAATATGATATTTTCGGGGAAACAGATAGGCCTAGAAAAAATTATATTAGTGAAAAAGAAGTCAGGCTCAGAGAGACAAATGGAGCATGTTTTCTCTCATATGTGGAAGTTAGATATAAAATACATAACATGTAGGGTTTCATGCTTATACACACACACAGACTAAAGGATGTTGTACTTAGGTTAAGAGTCCAATGGTTTAACTCCCCTGAACAACTGTTTAACAAAATGAGTACCAGGAAGTGGAAACATGTTGGGGCGGGGGGGGGGGTGGTGGAGGAGGCGAGGGGGGCAATGAAAGAAGCAGAAGCACTCCGATGGAGGGAGGAAGGGGGCGTAAATGTAGTTAAGGGGGCGTAAATGTAGTTATTATATTCAATATACACAATGTGAAGGTGAACTACGTAAGGAGGGTAGGGATGGGATGGGTAAAGAAGAACACTGGAAGGGGCGACACTGACCAACATGCTGTGCCTATAATCTGACTTCTGGAATTGCAACCCTTGTGCAACTACTTGATAGTAATTAAAAAATAAATAAATGAAAGACACTTGGGCCAATTTGTGAGGGTGTCAACCATGGTGTGGGAAGCCCATTAACCATTACTAATTACTGACAGACCCCTTGTGACTTGGATTAAGGGGACTTTTAATTACTCCTGTTTTTTTCCATTATACAAAGCTAGGAAGTCAACGTCTACATGTTTTCTCAACAGACTTCTGAAAGAGCTGAGCATGGAATTATGCGTTAAAAATTCAAACTCAATTGTTCATTACAGGGCTATCCCATCAATAAAAACATACTTCAAAGTTCACTGGGGATATCTCAACTATGTAATTTAAAAATGCCATAAAGCAACAGGAAGGAAATATGCCAAAATGTTCATTACTTCCAACTAGCGGGATTATGGATAATTCCTTTTGTAGATTTTCCTCTATTTCCACACATTCTATGGTGATTTTTCTTTGTGTGCCTATACAGAGGCTTGAATGCAAGGCCTTGATCTCTCACTTGGCTTTTTCCCGCAAGGCTAGCACTCCATCACTTGAGCCATACTTCCACTTCTGGAGTTTTGTGAGTTAATTGGAGATAAGAGTCTTACAGGCTTTTCTGTTATCCTCAGATCTCAGCCTCCTGAGTGTTAGGATTATAGGCATGTACCACCAGGCCAAGCTTCAGTTAACTTTTAAACATTTACAATATTATTCTGGGTAATAACTACAGAGACCTCTAGATATTCACACATAAACAAATTAATGGAAGGAATCAGGGGAGGAACCCAAAGGTATTAACTCCTCCAAACATCCAAAATACTACTTATCAAAACAAATTCCAAATTCCGCAGCACATACACTAAAATTGGAACAATACAGAGAAGATTAGCATGGCCCCTGCACAAGGATGACACACAACTTCGTGAAGGGGGGTGGGGAGATTCCAATCCAGGCAGCAGTGGCCTAACATCTGTAATTATAGTTACTCAGGAGGCTGAGATCTGAGGATCTTGGTTTAAAGCCAGCATGGGCAGAAAAGGCCCTGTGAGACTCTTATCTCCAATTAACCACTGAAAAGCAGATGTGGTGCTGTGGTTCAAAGTGGTAGAGAGCTAGCCTTGACATAAGAAATCACGGATAGGGGCTGGGAGTTCTTGGCCTAGTAGTAGATGCCTGCCTAGCATGCACAAAGATCCAGGTTCGATTCCTTGGTACCACATACATAGAAAAGCTGGAAATGGTGCTGTGGCTCAAGTGGAAAAGCCTTGAGGAAAGCCCAAGGACAGTGCTCAGGCCCTGAGATAAAGCCCAGGACTGGCAAAAAGAGAGAGAGAGAGAGAGAGAGAGAGAGAGAGAGAGAGAGAGAGAGAGAGAGAGAGAGAGAGAGAGAGAGAGAGAGAGAGAAATAAATAATAAATCAGGGACAGTACTTAGGTCCTTAGTTCAAGCCCCACAACTGATAAAAACAAAACAAAACAAATTCCAGGAAATGGAAAAATGTTGTTATTGTTGTTGCTTTTTCTTTTTAGGGGGCACAGAAATGGAGGGAGGAAGGGCAAACAAATGCAGCTATGGTATTCAATATACACTACATAAAAAATGAAGTACAGAACTTGTGGGGAGGAACACTGGGAAAAAAATGAAGGAAGAGGTGACTTTATCCAAGAAAAAATATTCTCATTACCTCACTTATGAAATTGTAACTCTTCTGTATAACACCTTAATAACTTCACAGATAGTAAAGTTGTATTAATAAAAAAATAAAAAACACTGTCAGCAGCAGTGGCTCATTCGTCTAATCCTAGCTATTCAGGAGGCTGAGGTCTGAGGACCACAGCTTGAAGCTAGCTGGGACAGGAAAGTCTGCAAGACCCTTATATCCACTAAACTACTTAAAACCCATAAGCAGGACCAGGAGTTTGGCCTAGTGGTAGAGTGCTTGCCTAGCATGCACGAAGACCCGGGTTCGATTCCTTGGTACCCATACTTAGAAAAAGCCGGAAGTGGTGCTGAGGCTCAAGTGGTAGAGCTCTAGCCTTGAGAAAAATCCAAGGACAGTGCTCAGCCCCTGAGCTTAAGCCCAGGACTGGCAAAAAAAAAAAAAAAAAAAAAAAAAAAAAAACTCATAAGCAGAGCTGGAGCTCAAATGATAGAGTGCTATCCTCGAGAACAGAATAATATTAATAATAAATAAAAATACTGATGCTGGAGGCTGAGAGTAAAGTGACACCACACATATTCATCATGTACGAGGCCTGGTTTAATCCCCAGCACTAAAAAAATAAAATATAGATGGGCAGTAGCTTACACCGTAACCCTAGCTAACAAAACACACATAAAACCTGTCCCATTCGGAGGCATGCCCCAGGGACCAGGAGTGGAGAGAGATGGGTATGGAAGAGGCCAGGCCGAGGAAAAACCTCTGCAAGTGGTACAGTGGTTGCCAAAAAAGAAAAAAGAAAAAAAAAAAAAAAAGGATCGGAAGGGCAGCGGTGAAATGAGTAAGTATGGAATCATGCAAGGACCTGACTCTGAGAAATTCTCCTTAAGAAGCAGGGAGGGAAATGAAACCCTTTTGTGAGCAGGGGCAGACTGTGGTGATTTCTGGCAAAACCCTAGGCCCACAGGGTCCCTGTCCCTTCTATAACTGGCCCAGTGTGTTCCTTGGAACACATTCTCTACAGTTGCGCACAAGCCACTGTATGGCCTGGGGCTTCTTTTTTCCCCATTAAATTCTCTCTGAAAAGCCAGTCACTCTTCAGAGAAGGCACACTGCCTTTATGACAGCTCAGGAGGCTAATCAGAGCTGCCAGAAGCTTGTGGCTTGCCCAGAGCCCCACAGGACAGACAGCAGGCCCAGAAAGGGGAAGTACTTGGGCTTCCTGAAACTTCAAGGTTCAATCCCAGCTAGCTGATTCAGGATTCTGTCTGATGGGTTGGGACTCACCAGGGGCCCAGGGTGCAGGTCAGAGGAGCAGTGACTCCAACATTCCTGACTTCAGGCCACTTGAGGCAATAGCTACTCACCCCAATTCCCACTTCCAGATGTAGAGTGAAGGACGGCCTTTAAGAATATGAGTCTCAGGGTAGAAAGGTGATTGGAATCTAAACTATGGTACATACAAAAGATACAACAGAGCAGAGCCGGGCAAGGTGTCTCACGCCTATAATCCTAGTTTTTCAGGAGGCTGAGATCTGAAGATCGGGGTTCAAAGCCAGCCCAAGCCCAAGATCATGAGACTCTGATCTCCAATTAATCACTAGAAAATGAGAAGTGGGGCTGTGGCTCAAGGAGTAGGGAGGTAGCCTTGAGCTGAAGAGCTCAGAACAATGCCCAGCCCAGACCTCCCCCGCCCCCACACACAAACCAGAAATGGAGATGTGACTCAAGTGGTACAGTGCCAACTTTGTATGGAAAAAGCGAAGGAATAGCACTTAGGCCCTGAGTTTAAGTCCTCAAATGACACCCCTCCAAACAAATTTTTACTTTAACTCTTTTACAAACACCCACATGACATGTCTGTATATCATGACCTCTTTGAAGGTCATACTGATAGGTTTCGTTGTTTTTTTTTTAATATTTTTATTGTAATTAATAAAAGGGTTACATGATATTTGCCAGATAGAAGGTGCATTAATTCACATACATTGATACCCTTTCACATGTCTTGGTACCCATTACCCTCCCTCCCACCCGTCTTGGTTTTCCCCCCTTCCCTATCAAATTTCAAACAACCAAATATAAATAAATTCAATATATCAGATAACAGGTTTCTTCATTGTTTTTAATTAAATATATAGAAAAATGAGGACATGGGGGCCAGGAATGTGACCTAGTTGTAGATTGCTTGCCTAACATGCATGAAGCCCTGGGCTGGACACCTCAGTATCACATACACAGAAAAAGCCAGAAGTGGTGCTGTGGCTCAAGTGGTAGAGTGCTAGCCTTGAGAAAGCTCAAGGATAGTGCCCAGGACCTGAGTTTAAGATCCAGGACTGGCAGAAAAGAAAAAGAAAAAAAGAGGACAGTGACCAACACATGCATGGCTGGCTCCAGATTCCATACACGTCAACCTCACAGTCCTCAAGCCTGGGCCTTTGTATGTGCAGACTGTGAGGGACGGGGCTTCAAAGGACTTGAAAAGAATGGGATGGTGAGTGGGGCTTAGCCACCAGCTTTGCTTCTCCCCATCCTCTTCCATGGCACCTGTGGACTGTGCTCAGGTGCAGGAGCCGCCACGCTGAGCCCTCAGAGGATCAAAGCAGAAACTAAGCGCAACAGCCCTAAAAGAATTCCTTGCAGAATGTCAGTCAAAAAATGCTGGCTGGCTTTTAGGGGCTGGGAATGTGGCTTAGTGGTAGAATGCTTGCCTAGCAAGCATGACACCCTATGTTCAATTCCTCAGTACCACATAAACAGAAGAGGCCAGAAATAGCACTGTAGCTCAAGTGGTAAAGCACTAGACTTGAGCACAAGTAGCTCAGGACCAGTGCCCAAGCTCTGAGTTGCCCCAGGACTGGCAAAAATAAATAAATAAAAATAAAAAAGCTGGCTGGGCACAGTGGCTAATGCCTATAATCTTAGCTACTTAGGAGGGTGAGATCTGAGGATCACAGTTCAAAGCCAGCCCAGGCACTAAAATCTAGTGGCTTAAGGGTAGGTTGGGGCCGGGAGTTTGGCGTAGTGGTTAAAGTGCTTGCCTAGCATGCATGAAGACCCGGGTTCAATTCCTTGGTACCACATATAGAAAAAAGCTGGAAGTGGTGCTGAGGCTCAAGTGGTAGAGCTCTAGCCTTGAGAAAGTCCAAGGACAGTGCTCAGGCCCTGAGCTCAAACCCAGGACTGGCAAAAAAAAAAAAAAAAAAAAGGGTAGGTTGGTATCCTGGAGCTGAAGAATTCAGGGACAACAGGCCCAGGCCCAGGGGTAGGGAGGTAACCTTGAGCTGAAGAGCTCAGGGATAGTGCCAGGCCCAGAGTTCAAGCCCCACAACCAACAACAATGAAAAAAGCTTTTAATTTCATCATTTATGAAGGGCTTTTAGCTCAGTCAGCACATCTAATACAGGCCTTGCTGAGCTCTCCATCCCAGCTTTAGTTCTTTCTTCTGTGAAATCGAGCTGACCACATCTACTTCATCATGGTTTTTGTGAATAGTAGCCTGGAATATGCCATTCACTGTGACTTATTGTAAAGTTTAAAGGGGGGAAAAACAAATTTTAAAGTAGATTTTTAATGACACAACTTTTAAAGAATTGCAAAATTAAATAAAAATGGCTTAAAGGCTTACAAAAGTTTATTAAGTTCTCTTCAAGTGAAAGAAACAAGCTTGAGGAGATGGGGGGGGGGGATCAACTGAATTCTCTCCCTGAGGACAAGAAGAATGTTCCCATGCCACAGGCTCTTGAGCAGCGGCATCGGGGGCTCATGGGTCGGCTGGAGCCTCCAAGATCTCAGAACCCCGTTCACATGGTGGCATCCTGCCCAGGGGGCTTGCATGACATGTTTGCAATTTGTTTTTATTTTTAGACACATCTGCAAATGCACTTTGAAAAATACCAGTCCTCACAAAACCAGGATAATTTTCCTAAAGCTACAATTGTCACTGCCTCTCTTGTACCGCCGGAGCCATGACCTCATCTTCCAGCAGGCAGTGAAGCACAGGCTGCACACCTGCCATTTGGCGTCCAACTCTTGGTTGGTGATTTCTGGATCTTATTAAATGCCACATCTCCCTTGACTAATAGTTCTTCCTGCAGACTTGAATATCTCCTCACACTTGGCCTCCAGAAGGTGGGACGCAAGGGCACATTCCTGCATGCACCCAGAACTGGGTGACTTTAATTCACTTTGCTAGCTCCATGCACAAGCTAACTGTCCCTTGCAAAAGTGTGATCTGTAAGCTGGGTGCTGGTAGCTCACACTTGTAATCCTAGCTACTTAGGAGGCTGAGATCATGGTTCAAGGCCAGGCTGAATAGGAATATCCATGAGGTCCTTATCTCCAATTAACTACCAGAAAACTAGAAGTGAAGCTGTGGCTTAAAGTAGTAAAGCATTAGTTTGGTTTTTGTCAGTTATGTGACTTGAACTCGGGGCCTGGGCTTTGTTGCTGTGCTCCTCAGCTCAAGGCTACCACGCTAAACACAGTGCCACTTCCGGTTTTCCAGTGATTAATTAGAGATAAGAGTCTCAAGGTCTTTAATGCCCAGGCTGGCTTTGAACCGTGATCCTCAGATCTCAGCCTCCTGAGTAGCTAGGTTACAGGTGTGAGCCACTGTGCCCAGCTTTAAAGCATTAGTTTTGAATGAAAGAGGTCAGGACAGTACCCAGGCCCTGAGTTCACAACTAACAACAAAAAAAAAATAAAAGTTATTTGTTCAGTAAAGCAATTCATGCTACTTAGGTACTAGTAAATTAATACTTATAAACCTAACTACTCAGAAAGCTGAGATCTGAGGATGTCAGCTTGTCAGTTTGAAGCCAGACTGGACAGAAAAGTCTGTGAGATTCTTTTTTTTTTTTTTTTGGTGCCAGTCCTGGGCTTGAGCTCAAGGCCTGAGCGCTGTTCTTGAACTTTCTCAAGGCTAGAACTATACCACCTGAGCTACAGCACCACTTCTGGCTTTTTTCTATTTATATGGTACCGAAGAATTGAACCTGGGTCTAGGCAAGCACAATACCAATATGTCAAACTCCCTGCCCCTTGTGAGATTCTTATCTCCAATTTAACAGTAAAAAGTTAGAAACTGAGGTATAGCAAACATAGTAAAGTACTTGCTTCCAGAGAAAAAAGGCCAGTGGGTCTGGGGCCCTGAATTTAAGCTACAGTACTGGCAAAAAAATAAACAAAAACACTAAGATGACTAACTTTAAACACAAATTGCCACTTAGAACAAAAACAGAGCTATTGAGAAAACTTTTGTTGTAAAGCAACTGTTAGTGAAAGCCTGCTTTTTAGACAAAACTCAGACTGCCATGCCAAGCAGGACCAATACAGCCCCTCCCTTGATTCTGAGATAGAAAGCGGATGCTGGCCTTTCTCTGCCTCTAGGCAGGGCCTGGACAGAGCTATGGCAGCCGCTTCCAGGAGTGACTGAAGTAATGAAATATGGAGTGAAATCATGACTTTGAAAGAGACACTGGAGCTGTGGGAGAGGAAAGAAACAGAACAAGTTGATGCTCCTCCCAAAGCATACTCATTTTGGGTATGTGTTTTTCATTTTCAAGCCAGGTGGTTCATCAATCCAGCTCTGGAGGAGGCTGAGGCAGGATAGGGTGATGCCAGTCTGGGCTACATAAGAGAATCTGTCTCCATTAAAAAAAAAAAACAAAACTATTTTTGGTGCAGGTCTTGGGGCTTAAACTCAGTCTGAGCAGTGTCCTTGAGCTTTTTTTTTTTTTTAAGCTACAGGCTAATGCTTTATACTGCTTGAGCCAAAGCTTTGTCTCAAAACTTTATCAGGGGCTGGGAATGTGGCTTAGTGGTAGAGTGCTTTCCTAGCATGCATGAAGCCCTGGGTTCAACTCTGGAATACCACATAAACAGGAAAAGCCTGAAGTGGTGCTGGGGCTCAAATGGCAGAGCTCTATTTAGCATTGAGCACAAAAGTTAAGAGACAATGCCCAGGGTCTCAGGTCAAACCCCAGGAGTGGCAATAAATAGATAAACGAATGTAAGGAAATTCTACTACTCCCATTACCCTCCCCCCCCAAATCCTGAAAATCATATTAGGTACAGTTTATAAAAGTTGCACTGTATACACACTTATTTATTTGAAGTAGGACAGGGCAGGGAGAAAACAAGATGATTAGGAGGGGGTGGGGAGAGGGAAATGGGGACAAAAACATAAGAAGGGGTATCAATATGTGAGAAGTAATGCACTTACTACCTGGCGAATGTAACTGTAACCCCTCTATACAGTACCTTGACAATAAGAAATAAAATGAAAAAAAAAAAAGTTGCACTGTGGCTGGAGGCAATGCTCACACCTGTAGCCCTAGCAACTCAGGAGGCTGAGATCTAAGGATCTCGGTTCAAAGCCAACCCAAGCACTATAAAGTTTCCAATTAACCACCAGAAAATCGGAAGTGGCACTGTGGCTCAAGGGGTAAGATTTAGCCTTGACCTGAAGAGCTCAGAGACAATGCCCAGGCCCAGACTTCAAGCCCCACAACCAAAAACAAAAAACCAAAACAAACAAACAAAAAAACCAAAGTTGAACTGTGTTATCTGGAGTGGTAGAGTGCTTGCTTAGCATACATAAAGACCAGAGTTCAATTCTTTGGTACCACATACGCAGAAAAACCTCAAAGTGGTGCTGTGGCTCAAGTGGTAGAGCTCTAGCCTTGAGAAAACCCAAGGACAGTGCTCAGGCCCTGATTTCAAGCCCCAGGACTGACCCCCCCACAAAAAAAAGCTGAATTGTGAATATAAGTGGATAAAGTTCCACCATCGCCAAAAAATTCTACAAATAACTACCCCAAATAAGCTACCCAGTAATAAGTACAATATAATTAGGGAAGCAACCACAATCTATGAAGTCATCAAACATAAGGGCCAACCTCCTATACACCAGCATCAAATTATTTTCACTGGTTAGCTATCAACCTTCATGTATTTCTACACTGTGTAAAGGATTCAAGTTCTCACTATGGTGCCAATACAAAAAGCAAGTTGTTTCTTCCCCATTGCTCACGGGAATTTCTAGAAAGCTCTAAAATGTGCCAAATGGGACATTCCTGCACAGCATTAACTTCTCTAATCAAATGAGAGTGGCATCCAATATTATTTGTCACCGTGCCATGATGTCTTAGCTAATATGAGGTGTTTATTTGCCAAGAAGAGACCCCAAAGCAGGGCATGATGTCGCATGATTAGAATCCCAGACCTGGGGGGAAGGGGGGAGACTGATGCAGGAGGATTACAGGCTAGCCTGGTTTACATGGCGAGACCTTGTTTGGAATTTAAAAAACAAAAACTGGAATGCTGGTCGTCTTGTCTGTTGGGCCCTACCTGGCCTCTCTCCTTGTTGTGTGTGTGAAGGCAGGGGGAAGGAAAACAACTTCTCGTTCAATATTTCTTCGATAAAGACATGATTCCTTCAAGTCCATTTTCGGTGACAGGTTTTCTATGACAAATTAAAGGGAAGGGGCGGTCCTGGGCTTGAACTCAGGGCCTGCGCGCTGTTCCGGGGCTTCTTTTGCTCCAGGCCAGCGTTTACCACTTGAGCCACAGCGCCACTTCCGGCCTTTCCTGAGTAGTTTAGTGGAGATAAGAATCTCACTGATTTTCCTGCGCTGGCTTCGAGCAGGGGCCCTCGGATCTCAACCTCTGGAGTAGGTAGGAGTCCGGCTGTCTAACAGATTTTAAAAGGCTGCTTTCCCCCGCACCGTGCCCGGCGGATCTCGAGGGTCAGGTACACACCAACGTTCACCCTGTGGGAAGAGAAACTTGCTCCCCATCTTTCTCTTGCAATCCTAGAGGCTCTCCCCACTCGTTTAGCAAATTGAGCACCTAATAAGTGATCAGACTTAAGAATGTAAACCTATGAAGACCCCCCCCCCAAAAAAAAGTCTAGTCCTAGCGCCAGTGTTCATTACAGGGTCCCGGGAGGTGACAGAAACTACAGATCGTTCCCAGGAGGTGGGGACAGGGAAGCAGAAACACCTCTCCATTCCAGTCACGCCGCGGGCTCACTCCCGTTCCCCAGCTGCCGGCGGCTCCGGCTTTCACCCTAAACTGCCGCCCCGCGCCACTTGGAGCACTCGGAGAAGAATCCAAAAGTTACTTAAGAACGTGCAACCGCCTCCCCAAATGCTTACCCTAACCCTATCCCTGCCTGACCGGCCCCGCTTCCACCAGTCCTTCTCAGCGGGGCCAGCAAACACGACTCGCTTAAGTAAGAAGCACACACAAGACACGCAGCCATGCCTGCGCCTGCATGGCACTCTGCAGTCCGCACGCCAGGTCTGCGGGGGGCGCGCGGTGCTGAGCGGCGGCGAGCGCCCCGGGCTCCGGCTCCCGGGCGGCCGGGAAGGCCTCGCGCCAGGCCGGGCGCACACCCCAGGCGCCGGGCCCGCCTCCAGCTCCGGGCAGCGGGAACCACGCGCCGCCGTGGGTCCTCCGGGAGCGCGCCGCGCCCCCTGGCGGCGGGGTCAGTCCTCCCCGCTCCCGGCCGCCGCCGCCGCCGCCGCCTCGCTCCATTTGCAGACACCGGGGGCCACGTCCCTCCGACCGGCGGCTCCCCGGCCTCCCGCTCCCCTCTCGGCAGCGCCCCGAAGTCCCCGCCCCCTGCTCCGGCTCTGACACCCCCTTCCACACGCGGCGCCCTTCCTCCCGCGGCTGGCCGGCCGAGCTCCGGCGCCCGGGAGCCTGCCGCGGGCTCGCCACAGCCCTCCCGCGGCCCCGGCCGCTCCATCGCGGCCACCCGGCGGGGGTGCGAGGCCGGTGCGCGGCGCGAGTGGGGCGGGAGACGGCGGCGGCGCGGAGCGATCCACTGCGCGTCCCCCCCCCTCCGGCGCGGCGCGCGGCGCGCGTGCTCCCCGGAACGCCATGGAGCCGTGGCGTTCCGAGCGGGCACAAAGGGGCGCGCGGCACAATGGGCGCGGCGAGTCCGTGGGCGCCGCGCTCCGGCGGCGCGGGCTCCGCACCGGGGTGGGCGCTGCTCCCGCGGGCGGGCTGCGGCGGCCCCCCCGCGTCCCTCCCCTGCGCCCGCCCCCGCCCCGGCGTGGATGGTGCGGCCGCCCTCCCGTCCCAGCGCCCCGGCGCCGCCGCCGCCGCCGCGCGGCCCGCCCGACCCGCCCGCCACTTACCTGGAACACGAGTTCTGTACTTTTGCGGAGAGGGTCGGCGCCGAGTTAGGGCGCCACGTGCGGGCGGGGTGGGGGCGCGGGTCCAGGAGTGGGGGGCCACGCGCGCTGGGGACCTGGCCGGGGCGGCCCGCGGAGTTGCTGGGGGCGGCGGGCGGGCGGCGTGTATTTTCCCCTCTTTGTGTGTGTCCGTGCGCTGCGCTCTCGCGTGACGTGACGGGACTCCGTGTGTCATTTCCGCACAAGGACACAGGAGCCCCCGCGGCAGTGGAATCGCAACCCCTCCGCCCCCACCGCGCCGCCCCTCCCCCTCAGCGGGGCACACGCGGGACGGCGGCGGCGCTCGGGCGGGATCGGCGCGGCGGGGCGCCGGGGCCGCGCTCCGGGGCGCCGGCCGAGGCGCGGCTCCGCTCCGCTCCACGTGGGCCCGCGCGGCGGGGCGGAGGGCACCCACGGGGCGCCGGCCCGCGCTGGCGAACAATGTCCGGCACGCCGCGTGCGGCGCCCCGCGTCCTCCTCCTGGAAATGTGCTTCCTCCGGCCCGAAATGCCGCTTCTGCCACTTTTTTCCGCCAGTGGGACGGCGAGCGTGCGGAGCGCCTTCTCGCCCGGCGCCCGCACCCAGCCAGTTGGGGTTTTTGTTTGGGGGGGGGTTACTGGACATGTTGGCCGTGGCCCCGGGCCCCACGGCGAGTCTTCCCGCGCCGGGCCGGGCACAAAGGCGTCGCGGGAGCCGTGGCCCCGAGGAACAGGCATGGTGTCCGGCGCGGTGGGACGCTGGAGAGCGACCGGGCGCTGGCCACTCCCCCGGCGCGCCGGCCCCGGAGCCCGGCCGCCACCGATCTCCTTTCCGCTCGCGACTTCCAACTCTGGGGCTTTGAAGCTCCCGAAGCGCGCGTGGCCACCGCGCCACACGCCGCTGGTGCGAACGCGCGGGGCGTCCTCCGCGAGCGCGGAACACCCAACACTCAAGTCAGTCGCCGCCAAGCCCGCGAGGGCGGCGGGGCCGCTCCCCACTCCCGCGCCGTGGGGAGGGGAACCTGCCCCGCGGAGACGTCCCCACCCGGCGGGCTTGGGGGGGCCTGGGGAGGGAGAAGGCCGGGGGATCCGGCGCCACATTTAAAAGCAGGTTCGTGTGCTCAAGTAAAGTGAGGAGCGACGTTCTGAAAAATTACATTTCTTCAGTCCTCAGTGGGTAGATGGAAAAACGTGTAAAAAGGAAAATGCAAATGAGCCCATCTGCTGCTCACAGCTGACTGGCTGCCGGAGGCCCGGCCGGCCCGGCCTTGAATGGGTAGGATGGAGTGAGTAAAAGCAGGCAGGCATAGGCTGAGTCCTGGCTGCCCAGTGCCGGCCAGGCTTTGAATTAACCTCTAATTTCGGATTACCATTTTCCCCTCCAAACCACTCCACTCCGCTTGGTAATTTAGTAACTTTTATTTCCGATTTGAAGTAAATTGGGAAAAAAAAAAAACACCAAATCTCCAGGATTCTGTTAGTGAAAACTTTGAGCGGCTCGGTGGAATATTCCTCCTCCGAGCTTGTTTGTGGAGTTCAGGGCTGGAGGAAAGTCTCCAGTCATTGCTATGCAAAATGAGCCCAGCAGCCTGCAGAACCAGACCCTGGATCCTGGGGGTGCTTTTCTCAATCAATATGAACTGTGTCATTCAAAACAGGATGCTGAAAGAATGGAGCCACTTAGATAGCTGCTCTTCAAATTCAAAAGACTTGGGTCACCCCATCTACATTTAAAATAGGGCTAGGGCGGAGGGAGGATATGAGGAAAACTGCTGGTGGGGGAATGGCGAAACATTCCTGGGAGATTGGAGTGGGGGCACTCAGTTTCTGCCAGGAACTTGACTTTTACACTTGGTGTCTAAGTAACAAGTATGATACATACCGTACAGAGCTTGACTTAGTTAACAGA
This sequence comes from Megascapheus bottae, assembly GCF_031878675.1. NCBI lineage: Eukaryota > Metazoa > Chordata > Mammalia > Rodentia > Geomyidae > Megascapheus > Megascapheus bottae. Next base: position 40,356,277 of record NC_143516.1, on the reverse strand, counting down.
CACAACAGTTTCATTCCCACCCTCAATTTAATGTGACAGTTATAATTATGAGTTTAAAAGAACTTGTATTTCATTTGTTCAGTTTTCTAGGATTTCGCGGTGGAAGAGTCTGAACAGTTAAGTAGTATTTTTCATTGACATCGCTTTACTGTATTGCTTCAAGAATATAAAGTGAGCAAGTGCAATTATGCTACTCCGTTTACACTTTGTGACAAATGATCTGGGTAACTTGTGGGCAGAGATGGGAGGGGGGAAATAGGGAAAAGGGAAAGAAGGAGTGACATTAAAAGAAATGTACTTACTGCCAGCTTGGGAAATGGCAAGTCCTACAATATCTTCACAACAATAAAATTATAATTTAAGAAGAATGCAAAATGACCTTGCTTAAATTTTAGAACTAGTTGAACTGTGGGTTTTGAACAGATATTTTTAATCATTCACTGTAGTTTAAAAAGAAATTAAATATATTAGTGTTTCTGTGTTCATATTGTTACAAACCAAAGGTCTTATCTAGTATGATAGTTTTAATGATTATTAGCATTCAAAGCAACCACTCAAACCTGACAGCTCACTTTTCAAAGCCTCTCCCCACTGACTCTGAACTTGAGTGTTATTGTAAAGGTACTTTTTAGTAAAGTTTTTTCCAAATAAGTTACTTACAAAAAGAATTCAAGCCATGTTTCAAGCTCCAGTACCAGCACAAAAGAAAAATTCATTGCTACTTGATTAGAAAATGAACTATCACTTTTTTTTTTTTTTTGCCAGACCTGGGGCTTGAATCCTGATCAGGGCCTGGGCACGGTCCTTAGACTTTCTCAAGGCTAGTGCTCTTCAGCTTGAGCCACAGCACCATTTCTGGCTTGTTTTTTTCTTTCTGTGTATGTGGTATCTGGAAATGGAACCTAGGGCTTCATGCATGTTAGGCAAGCACCCTACCACTAAGCCATGCTCCTGGCCCCAGAAAATGAGTTATCTTGAGATTGGGAATGTGACTTAGTGATAGAGTGCTTGCCTAGCATGCATGAAGTCCTGTGTTCAATTCCTCAACACCACGTAAACAGAAAAGGCCTGAAGTGATGTTATGGCTCAATTGACAAGTGCTAGCGTTGAGCAAAAGAAGCTGCTTTGGGACAGGGCCCAAATAAATAATCTGCTTAATTAACAAATAATCTGTTTAATAATCTGGCAATAGACAATCTTCATAATTTTTTTTTCCAGTCCTGGGCTTGAGCTCAGGCCCTGATCACTGTCCTTGGACTTTCTCAAGCCTAGAGCTCTACCATTTGAGCCACAGGACCACTGCTGGCTTTTTTTCTATATATGTGGTACCAAGGAATTGAACCCAGGTCTTCATGCACACTAGGCAAGGACTTCACCACTAGGCCAAAATTCCGGCCCCAATCTGCATAATTTTAAATTCTGTTAAACTTTTATTTTTTACTGGGGTCAAACCTAAAGCCCTTGAACATGCTAAACAGTCCCATTTTCCTTCCTTTTTTCCTCCAGTCCTGGAGCTTGAACTCAGGGCCTGGGCACTGTTCTTGAGCACTTTTGCTCAAGGCTAGCATTCTACCACTTGAGCCACAGCACCACTCTGGCTTTTTCCGTTTATGTAGTACTGAGGAATGGAACCCAGAGCTTCCTGCATGCTAGGCAAGCATTCTACCACTAAGCCACATTCCTAGCCTCCCCTCCGCCCCCCTTTTTTTTTTTGCTTTTGTGTCCGTCCTATGGCTTGAATTCAGGGCCTGTGAACTGTGCTTTTTTTTTTTTTTTTTTTTAACCTAAGGCTAACACTCTACCACTTCAGCCATAGCCCCATTTTTGGCTTTTGATGGTTCATTGGAAAGAAGGGAGCCACAGTGTCTCAAGGACTTTCCATGACAGTGCTGACTTTGAACCATGAGCCTCAGATCTCATCCTCCTGAGTAACTAGACTACAGTTGTGAGCCACTGGCACCTAGCTCACCCCCTCATTTTCACTTTTACCTGAGTAAATGCATCAGAGGAAAATTGCCTATTTGGCTATACAACCTACTTAAAAACAGTTGATGGGGGGCTGGGAGTTTGGCCTAGTGGTAGAGTGCTTGCCTAGCATGCACAAAGACCCGGTTCGATTCCTCGGTACCCCACATACATAAAAAAAAAAAAGCCAGAAGTGGTGCTGAGGCTCAAGTGGTAGAGCCCTATCCTTGAGAAAATCCAGGGACAGTGCTCAGGCCCTGAGCTCATGCCCAGGATTGGCAAGAAAACAAAAAAAACGTTGATGGTAAAACTCAAATGGAAAATTTCATACCATTAAATGAATGTGGGATATATTCTACATTTTTATATACATGTCACATATATAATACATAATGTAAATATGAATAACAGCCATCAGATTTATTTATTTTTTTATTGTAATTAGTAAAAGGGTTACATGATATTTGCCAGATAGAAGGTGCATTAATTCACATACATTGATACCCTTTCACATGTCTTGGTACCCATTACCCTCCCCCACACACCCCCCACCCGTCTTGGTTTTCCCGCCTTCCCTATCAAATTTCAAATACCAAATACAAATAAATTCAATATATCAGATAACAAAATGAGATACTATAACAATATGAGATAACCAAGGGACAGCAAAGGAGATGAGAGACAACATAGTAAAAAATATGGAACGCTTCACGAATTTGCGTGTTATCCTTGCGCAGGGGCCATGCTAATCTTCTCTGTATCGTTCCAATTTTAGTATATGTGCTGCCGAAGCGAGCACAGCCATCAGATTTATTATGATTGTACATAGAGGTTTCAATTCCATATGTCAGGTTATGAGCATCTTGATCAATGCTAACCCTTCTCTTCTCACATGTTAGATATCTTTTAATTGGTATTCTAAAGATTCTCCCCCCCCCCCACACACACACACATGAGGCTTGAACTCTGGGCCTGGGCTCTATCCCTGAGCTTTTTCACTCAATGCTAGTGCTACCCCTTTGAGCCATAGCTCCACTTCCCATTTTGTGGGGTTAATTGAAAAGAGTTTCCTGCCTAGGCTGACTTTGAACCATAATCCTCAGATTTCTGCCTCCTGAGTAGCTAGGATAACAGGTATGAGCCACCAGCTTTCAAAAATTTCTTTTTAGGGCCTAGTGGTAAAGTGCTTGCTTAGCATATACGAAGCCCTGGGTTCTATTGCCTGGTACCACACACAGAGAAACTGCTGAAAGTGATGCTGTGGCTCAAGATTTCTTTTCAATACTAAATTGTAGTTGCTGCAACAGTATTAAAAAGGGATTTTTTTTAGTAGTTAAGTCTTAACATACTACTACTTTATATGTTGCCTGTTGGATGTATAATTTTGCCGAGTCTCAACTTCAAACATAGTAGCTGGGAGATGGAGGTGAACCTGAGAATACCCACAAGAGAAAAGAAAGGGGAAAGAAGATCTTATTTAATAAAGAATACTGCACTTCTGGGGCCAGGAGTTTGGCCTAGTGGTAGAGTGCTTGCCTTGCATGCATGAAGACTTGGGTTCGATTCCTTGGTACAACATACATAGAAAAAAGCCAGAAGTGGTGCTAAGGCTCAAGTGGTAGAGCTCTAGCCTTGAGAAAGTCCAAGGACAGTGCTCAGGCCCTGAGCTCAAGCCCAGGACTGGCAAAAAAAAAAAAAAAAAAGAATACTGCACTTCTAGATTTAATTCCTCCATACTGGAAAAACTAAGCAAAACAAAAAAAAATTACCTTAATGGAATATGGGATAGATATAGGGCACTTTATAATCCAAGGTGGGGGGAAAAAGTGGGTGTATCTTTCTTTTTGATGCAGAAGATTGAACCCATACCTTCCCCACCCCCAAAATGAAATGTTTTTTTTTTAATACAATTTTGTTATTAAGGTGATGTACAGAGGGGATTATCATTTATTTTTATTTTATGCCAGTCCTGGGGCTTGTACTCAGGGCATGGGTACTGTCCCTGACCTTTTGCTCAAGGCTAGCACTCTACCACTTGAGCAATAGCACCACTTTCAGCCTTTGCTGTTTATGTACTTCTGGGGAATTGAACCAAAGGCTTCATGCAAGCACTCTGTCACTAAGCTGCATTCCTAGCCTAGAAGGGCTATCATTTCACGAGTCATGGAATGAGTACATTTCTCTTTGGACAATGTCATTCCTTCAATTCCCCTCAGTTTCCCCCTTCTATCCCTGCCCACAATTTGCACAGTTCATTTTCCACAGTCTACTGAGTGCCATGATTGCATGAGTTTCCCTTCCTCTCTCCATTTTTGCACTCTTCCCCTCCCTCAAAAAAAAAAAAAAAAGATTTGAAAGAAGAACAAACAAAAAAAGGCATAACGAGCTGGACACTGGTGGCTCACACTGGTGTACTCCTAGCTCCTCGGGAGGCTAGAATCTGACGATCATCATTTGAAGCCAAGCTGAGACTCTTACCTCCAATAAACCACTCAGAAAAAGCTAGACGTTACACTGTGGCCCAAGTGGTAGAGGGAAAAACTTGACCACAAAGAGGCTCAGGGGTAGTGCCCAGTCTCTGTTCAAGACCCAGAATGGGTAAAAAAACAAAAAAGCACTGGGAATGTGGCTCAGTGGTAGAGTGCTTGCCTAGCATACAGGAAGCCCTGGAGTCCAGCAGAAAAAGCAAGAAGTGGTGCTATAACTGTGGCTCAAGAGGTATCATGCTGGCCTTAAGCAAAAGAAGCTTAGGGACAGTACCCAGGCCCTGAATTCAAGTTCCAGAACTGGGGAAAGAAAGAAAAAAAAAAGGGTAGGTTAGCACTCTATCAATAGAGCCACAATGCCACTTCTAGCTTTTTCTCTTTTTTTGGTACTGAAGAATGGAACCCGGGGCTTCATGCATGCTAGGCAAGCACTCTACCAGTAGGCCAAGCCTCTCAGCTCCTTCCTTTTCTTTTTCTTTGGGAGTCCTGGAGCTTGAACTCAGAGCTTGGGTGCTTTCCCTGACTTTTTTTTTTTTTTTTTTGCCAGTCCTGGCACTTGAACTTAGGGCCTGAGCACTGTCCCTTGAGCTTTCAAGTGTTCTACCACTTGAGCCATAGCACCACTTCCCACTTTTTCTGTGTATGTGGTACTGAGGAACTGAACCTGGATCTTTGTGCATGGTAGGCAAGCACTCACCACTAGGCCAAA